>NC_080163.1:36227761-36433297 GCF_950295315.1 Erinaceus europaeus
GTTGCCCTTGTTGTTTTATTGTTGTAGTTATTATTGTTGTTGTTATTAATGTCATTGTTGTTGGATAGGACAGAGAGAAATGGAGAGAGGAGGGGAAAACAGAGGGAGAGAGAAAGATAGACACCTGCAGACTTGCTTCACTGCTTGTGAAGCAACTCCCCTGCAGGTGGGGAGCCAGGGACTCGAACTGGGGTCCTCACACTGGTCCTTGGGCTTTGTGCCACGTGCGCTTAACCCGCTGTGCTACTGCCCGACTCCCTTTTGTTTATTTATTTATTTTTGTCACTTATTTTTGGATCAAGACAGAAATTGAGAGGGAAGGGTGAGATAGAGAGGGAGAAAAACGAGAGACACCTGTAGCACTGTTTTCCCACTTGTGAAACTTTCCCCCAGGGCCTTGCACATGGTAATGTGTGTCTTCTACCAGGTCCTCCTCTGCTTGTCCCCATAGTGAAGTCTTCAGAAGTGTAAAAGCAAGACACCTCACCCCTACCTTGTCTTGTTCCTGAAATGCAAGTGTGACCTCAACGTGTTTTCTGTACCTTCCTCCTCCTGTGTCTGGCTTTCTGCATTGGACAAGTCCAGTGCCACAGACTTTGCTGGGGACAGGGAAGTGCTGAGATGAACGTTTGCCTTCCAGCAGGCCCCACTCTGTTCAAGGAAAGGGGGCCAGCACCCAGGAAGTAGGAGTTGGCATGCTTTCTTTCGAATGAGTATGGAGATGTGGACAGAGGCTGAGTAGTAGGGGTGATGTGGGTGAGGGGTTCGCAGAGAAGGTAACTGAGGCTGAGGGCTATTGGATGGGCACTGAGGAGGAGGAGATAAAGCAGATAAGAGCTTGAGATAAGAGCAGATAAGAGCTTGAGGACTCTGCCTTCTAGAAATGTTCTCCAGCTTCTAGTGCAACAGGGTCAGAGGAGCTGAAGGACAAAATTTAAACTTCTTAACTACAAAATAAACTGAGAAGACAAGTGGCACAGAGGAGATGACCTCCAGGTATTGCCACAAAGTTTTGTCACCCTCATACGAGCCTCATTTATTTCTGGCAGAAGGTGAAAAACTTTACAAATAATTTTAATGGACATAATTATGTTCTCATCACCAAATAATATGGCACAGTTCCATAATTACTCAAAAATGATCATTGTGTGAACAGCTATTAGTTAGTGAATAGCTTTGGAAAAAAATTCAATAGATTTGGGAAGTGTTGTTAATAACTCATTATGATATGTCTGGTTGGGGGGTCAAATCACCATGTTGTGTCAAAGCATAGATTGATGGCATTGTTTTTAATCATTTCAAAATAATTAAGAATGTGCTATGCATCTGACTGGACAGGTTTGAGGCACAAAACCCATATATCTGCATTAGGAAGGGAAATGGGTCATTTCCGGCCCAAATGGAGATCAAAGATCTTTTGAAATCTTTTTGGCAAGAACACATGCATATTTTACAGTTTCTCAGAAACTGTTAGTGACTTTAGATAAATAGCTCTCAGCTTTTTCTTTCCCTCTCCCTATGACCATTTCCCATACTGGGAGAGAGGAAGATCACACATTGTCAGGAACTACTGACCTTGACTTGGGAGCTCAGGCACATGCTGTTGCCAACAGAACAAGTATATATATATATATATATATTTTGTTATTGTTGTCACCAGGACATCACCACTCCAAGCTGACATAGTTCTTGAGAGAGAAGGGGGGGTGTGTGTGCCAGGCTAGCTTGCTTTGCGGGCAGGAGAGAGAGATGACCAGAGACTCATGGCTGAGTGGTGGGGTTTTAGAGGCAGAATTAGAAGCATACCAACAAGGCAGGATATAGCACAACATTGAAGTTTCCTCCTGTTTAGTGGCTCAAACCTGGGTATCATGTCTGGCAAAGCAGACGCACTATCCAGATGAGCTACTTTGCCAGCCTGAGTGAGAGTATTTCTACGTTATACTCCCCTCCCCCGTGGGACTGGAAATAGCTCTGCTCTTCCCTCTCAGGGACACATTTGTGTCCCTTTTTGGGGAACACAGGTCTCCACTTCCCTTTAGTTCAGCTGTGGGGAAGTGCGAGGCTGAGGTTGAGCATGACGTGGACCACCTATGGAAAAACGGGTGCCTGAAAGTATAGCCACCTCCTCAGTCTCCCCTACCTTGGGGTCAAGCAGGGGAGGGCCTTGGCTTTCCTGGTTTAGTCCCCCTGTCAGTCTCCCCCACCCACATGGGCCCCACATCCTCTCTATGTTAGCACAACAGTTCACTTCCTTGTTCTCAAACCAGTTGGCCCACTTACCCAATGGTTACTGGAAAGACCCTCACTATTTCCTGTTTCCCACTCTCCTGACCATATATGATGTAAACAAGTAACTGTCTCTGAAGACCCCCAGCGGCCCCCTCCTCCCTTAACATTCCTGACCATATAAGGCTAGGCCATAGCTGCCCTGTTCTTCCCCCTACCCCAACCTATAAAAACCCTTGCTTGCCATACAATAAACGCACTATTCATAGGCAAATAGTGTTCTGGGTGATCCTTGGCTTCTTCTCTTGCTGTGATCTGCAAGGAAAGACCCCCAGCACATACTCATCCTTGCTGTCCTTGATTTGACCTCTTTGGTCCCCTCCTCTGGTGTGCAACAGAGTGGGTCAGCCAGCTTGGTCGGATTGAGAAGCGGGGTCCTCGTCAGGACCTTGACACTTGCAACATTCTTGTCTCTGAAAAGCTAGAGCATGCTCAGCCTCTGGGAGAAGCCTGGACTTCCCCTATAGACCTGGACTTCCCTGGAGTTTTTGTTAGGTACAGACAAGGAGGCTAATGTTTATAGAGTGTTTGTGTTCCCCATGGTTTATGAACATTTACACAACCCTCTGGTGGAGCAGGAAGAATGCTGATGCTCAGGGAGGAAAGGGGGTGCTGCAGCATTAGTGACCTCAGGAAGGCAGCCAGTGGTGGGGAGAACCAGATGTTTGACTGCTTTTGGTGACTTACCATGGTAAGGTCCTCTAGCCCAGGGCTCAGCGCCTCGTGGAGAGGGGATCACTATCAAATGACCTGTCCCATAGGTTTCCAGTGATCTCACATACAGATGGGCTCTAAGAAGCAAAGCAAAGGGCAATACAGAGCAAAACTCAGTGGACTACAGCCTATCAGCAAAATTGGGGACTCAGGAAGAGGGGACCTCAATACTTAAGGTGGACCTCAATATTTAGATGGTAGTTCGGTTGAGGTTGAAATGTACTGGTACCTGTATTGAGGAAATGCACTCTGTGAAAACAAAAATCTTGTTAATTTTTCCTTAATAAAGTGATACTGGAATTGAAAGAAAAGATGACCCGTCCCAGTCAGCATAAGTAAGGAGAATTACAGGCTCATCATAGAATCCAGAAATATACATAAAGTGAAAGATACTAGTTAGTCCCTCCTCCTCCTTCTCCTTTTTATAATGTTTATTTAGTTTGGATACAGACAGAGATAAATTGAGAGGGAAGGGGGAGATTAAGAGCGAGAGAGACAGAGAGACAGACACCAACAGAACTGTTTCACCACTCGTGAAGCTTCCCTCTTGCAGGTGGGGACCAGGGACTTGAACACGGTATTGTGTATTATAATGTGTGCACACAACCAGGTGTGCCATCACCTGCCCCCCCCTCAGTCCTTTATAACCTTACTCCTTAGAGAGAATCACTGCCAGCCGAAGTGTCTATCATTCTAAATACCATTCTCTGCCTATAAAAATATGAAAAACCTCACTGCTCTGTGATAAGTTTCTCACTCAAAAAGAAAAGGTTGCAGATGTGCTTTCAGATAAATGTATGTATGGTTGGTCCTCCAACTCCCACCTACCTGCTACTCTCTTTCTCTGTCTAGTCGGCTCTACTTTCGAAATAGTTTTTCAAGTAGACCTGATTGCTTTCCACCTCCTCTGCCTTCTCCTTACCTCTCATATGTGCCTATCTAGCCCCTTGTCTTTACCTTAGGGCATGTTTTGAACCTGTCACAAAGGGACCATCTTTGGAAATGCAAATTGACTGTGTCAGTCACCTCCTCAAACTTCTCCCAGCTGAGGACCAACTCTTTGTGGCTCCCCCTTTGGCCTCCTGCTCTGTTACTTGAACTTCATCTTCCACTGCCCTCCACCTCTGTCCTGCTGTGCTGGTCTTCTTGCTGGCATTAAACTTTAGCAGCTTGACATTGCCTCAAAGCCTTGAAATCTACTGTTTGCACTGCTGGAGATGCTCTTTCCAGTACATCACATGGTTCTCCCTCACTTTCCTTTTTTTAAAGATTTTTATTTATTTATGAGAAAGATAGGAAGAGAGAGAGAAAGAACCAGACATTACTCTGGGACAAGCGTTTCTAGGGATTGAACTCAGGACCTCATGCTTTATCCACTGTGCCACTTCCTGGGTCACTCTCACTTCCTTTAAAAAAGAAATTATATGTAAATGTTAGGAAGGTCTTCCTTGGCCACTCTTCTGTGGATTGACTGAGATCTAGCCACTTCAACTCTTTCTTTCTTCTTTCCTTCCTGTATTTACTTCCTCCCTCCCTCCCTTCTTTCCTCTTTCCCAAAGCCTTCCTTTGAGCCTCAGGCATGAGAATCTATTGTGAAAACTGCTGTGATAATCTTTTTAGCCCTATTTTTTTTTTATAGTAGTACTGGGGAACAAGCCCAGGACCTCACACATGTGCCCTGCAGTGTTGTTTTCGATGGGTTATGTTGTTTTCGCCGGGTTGGCTTCACGGGCAGGTAACAGACGACCAGGGACTCATAGTTGAGCTGTAGGCAGTATCTCTTTATTCATGCAGGACGCAGCACAATCTAAGACGAGCTAAGCTAAACTCAAGGTAAAGTACTCTAAAACTCACAATGCTGTCTTTATATATACTTGCCAAGTAGGGTGGAAACAGGATGTGACATAGAGAGGGTGGAGAGAAAAGTGACTGGTGAAAATCAGAGTGTGACAAAGAAGGGGCAGAACAGGCGAGAATCCTATCACTGAACCACAGTGCCCTGGAGGGAGGGTGGAACGTGTTAACAGTGGTTATATAAATAGAATAGTGTTAAGCAGGGGGGATTTAAACCAAATGAAACAGAAGGGGTCTCATGCATACCAACACTGCAGCTGAGCCACCCTGGTCCAATGTTTATTTATTTATTTTTTTATGAAAGGGAGAGAGAGAGAGAGAGAGAGCTGGGGATGGAGATGGAGATACAATAAAGCACTGCTCCACTATCCATGGAGTTCCGTCTACCTCTGCCCTAGAAGTTCTCATGTGGTGCCAGGCTCTCATGTATAGAAGACATGCAGTTTGGCATTGGAGTTGCTACCTCACTCCTAATGCTGTTTTACTCCTAATGTGACCCAGGTTTCATCTCCGCCCTCACTGCACTGGAAGAAGCTTCAGTGCTGGGATCTCTCCTCTCCCTTTGCCCTCTCTGAAAAATTCATCCCAAAGTGGTGAAGACCTGGCAAGTTGGGGAGGTCTCTATATCTTTACTGAAGCCTTCAATTTCTGATGGTGCCCTTGCTAGCTCTGGGAACAGAGGTGTGTGATTCTCCCAGACAGTCTGGGAGCTGTAGGGGTGATGCTAGTCACCACCAGGATCCCCTTTTCCCAAACCAAAGGGCTTCATGTAGGCAGAGAGCAGCTTTGAGGTTGACTTTAGAGGGATAGGAGTGGGGTAGGTCTGTGGGGGCCTCCTTCAGATGTCAGGCTGCTAGGTCTGTCATGCCCCTGTCATGAGGGGTGGCAGCAGCTGTGCTTTGCTGTGGCCCAGTCTCTGTCAGAGTGGGCTGTGGTGAGGAACATGTGTCTGGGTAGCTGAGTCCTCAGATCTTGCATCTTTGTTACTTTCTGGGGCACAGGGCTCCTGTAGCCAGAGATTGACAAGGTGAGCTCTGTACTGACCTGGGACAGGAAACCTAAGAAGAGGAAAATGAACCTTTTGGTCGTCAGCCCAGAGAGGATGAGGTTTGGGCTGGCTGGCTGCCCTTTCCCTCCTCCTCCTTGGTAGCGGTGGTGCCATCTGTTGTCAGGAGATGAGAGATTCTAGAACCAAGGTTGAGGGCATTTCCCAGGCACGCTCCATTCACTCCATTTTATTTAATTTTAACTTATTTTATTTATGTTTTGGATAGAGACAGGGAAATTGAGAGGGAAGAGAGGGGTATAGAGAGGGAAGGGAATACCTGCAACATGGTTTCACCACTCATGAAGCTTCCCCCCTGCAGGTGGGGACTAGGGACTTGCACCAGGGTTCTTGGGCATTGTAACATATGAACTTTATTGGGTGCAACATCACCTGCCCCCCTTGTTTCTTAAGGTGATCTATAGAAATTACTATATATATATATTTTGCAGTGTGGACACTGCTGGCTTTAGGCCCATCTCATGGAGGGGAGGTTGTTGGTGCAAAGCTATGAGCCCCAGTGTGAGAACAGCTCATAATTGCCTTATGTGTGTTTTCTGTTCTCAAATTTAAAACCATTTACTGCTGGGAACAGATGTTAAATTCAGGACGCTTGTCAATTATTGGCGCTATACACTGAAAAGATGCTGAAAATTAGAAGGCTGATTGAATTTTAAGTACAGTGATCACAGTGGTTGGAACTAAAATAATTGAAGCAGTAAACAGCTTATTTGGGAGGTGGGAGTAAGCAGTGGAAAGAGATGCTGAACTTAAACTTGGAAGATTGTGACGTGGAGTTATAATGAGGGTTCTGCAATGATTACAAAGTTAATTAACACTTAATTGTAACAGAAACTCTGTAGAAGCACTTAAGAAACACAAATAGCAAAATTCATTTATGATTTAGTTGAATGCATGAAAAACCATGTTGGTTCAATAATAGGAGGAGTAATAAAGACAGCAAATGCAACAATAATGTTGACAATTATGCATTGAGCATTTACTATGTGCCAAACTCTAGACTTGATATTTTATATATCTGACTCATTTTGAGACCATGGCTCATTGTCTGGGAGAGAAAGAATTGGCATTTCAGATGATCCCAACTTAGACAATTAAAAAAAAAAACTGTGGTCAAAATTAGGTAATACAGAATTTCCTATTTGAACCATTTTTACACACAAAACTCAGATGTTAAAACCATCCACTAAGTTATACAATCTTGGCCACTCTCCACCTCCAGCACTTTCTCATCCTCCCATACATAACCCCCAATTCCATAACCCCCCCACCTGCCACCCCGCCTTGCTCTAGTTCCAGTCAGTGTGTATTGATTCCATTTCTGTGTCTCTGAATTTGCACTGATTCAACTTGATAAGACTGATGGAACCTCTATCTCACTGGAAAAACTCCCAAAGCTTTAAGCTTCCAGGTTCAATCCCTTACACAGTGCTCTAGTAATAAAAAAACAATAACAAACTAACAAATAACAAACCCATCTTCAGGGGGAAGCTTCACAAGTGATGAAGCATGGCTGTTGGTACCTCTCTCTCTCTCCCTTCTCTGTTTCTATCCAAAATAAATAAATATAAATAAAATATTTTAAAAAGAGAACAAGTTCTCACCACAGGCCTAGTGCACCACAAATGTCAAATATAAGGCTGGCATACTTTCTGTATTACTTTGAATGCCTCATACATCTTGAGTTTGCATTTGTGTCTCATACTGTTCCAGGCTGACTCTGGTCTCCATGGTTCTTTTCTTCCCAAAGAATAATCAGTGCTTCTGATTCTGAGAGTAACATAGTCTGAGGGGTTTGAGAGGATATCTCAGCTGGCCGAGAGTCTCCTCATGGGTAAGGCTTGCTTTGTTTTAGGCTATCCCTGCCTGCCCATGGCTGAGAAGAAAGAAATGCTCTGTGAGGCTGCTCTGTCTGTATGTGGTTGGGGTAGATGAGGGAGGGTCTTCTGAGGCAAGTCTGGGGTACACTGTACATACCTGGGCAGGAGGTGTGGGTGCTGTTGTATGCAAGGTTGTGGAAGTGCAGGCTTGTCTCAGACTAGGGGTTTCTCTTGTGCTCAGGAGAGACTTGGAATTGGCCCAGCTGGCTAATGTTGACTAACGCTGCTGCAGTAACATATGCTCTTTTATCTGGGATTTGCTTTGGAGTATTTAGTACAAAACCTTTGAGGTAAACAGTAACAGCTTCAAGACTCCTCCTCTGCATAACAGCCTCTTTATTAGCAATCTGATTTAATGGGCAGAGAACCCAGAGCCTTGGAGACAGGCATCTGCTACTGACTGAAAAACACTCATCCCACAATGGTGTGGGTACTAGTTGGCCTGTAACCTCTCTGAGATCAAAGGAGCCATCAGAAGTTGTTTATTGTGTGCCCATAGGTGCCTTCACCTCTCTGCTCTGTACCCACCTGCTGGCTTTGAAAACACATATGCAGAATATACCCCAGGTTAGAGGAGGTGGAAGGAAAGAGTTGGGACTGGCAGCTGAATTGTGCCGTGTATCTGTGTGGTTACATAGCCTCTTTCACCCTTGTGCTCTTGTTGCTACCTCTCCCAGTATATGGTATAGAAAGACCCCTTGCTGCCCCCACCCCCTATGCAGGTAAGCTCTGGCTTCCAGGAGAAGAATGGGACTTGGGAGTCCGGCTGTAGCACAGCGGGTTAAGCGCAGGTGGCGCAAAGCACAAGGACCGGCATAAGGATCCCGGTTCGAACCCCAGCTCCCCACCTGCAGGGGAGTCGCTTCACAGGCAGTGAAGCAGGTCTGCAGGTGTCTATCTTTCTCTCCTCCTCTCTGTCTTCCCGTCCTCTCTCCATTTCTCTCTGTCCTATCCAACAACGACAACAACAATAATAACTACAACAATAAAAAACAAGGGCAACAAAAGGGAATAAATAAATAAAATAAATATTAAAAAAAAAAGAAGAATGGGACTTTCCTATGGCTCTCATTTCCTGTAGTGAAAGAAGCTGTCTGTTCATTTCCCAGATGCTTAGGCTTACAGGAGCCCATGAGAGGTGGTTGCACAGGACTGGGGCCAGGGAAATGTTAGTAGAAACAAGCACAGTGCTTATCAAACACCCCACATGCCTTGCCTTCCCCGGCTTCATGCTCTCTCATTGGTATTTTACTTTTCTAGAACTTATCAGTGCTGGAGAAGTCTGACAGGTGCTTCCACAGCCACCTGGAATGACCTATTTTTTCCACAATTTTTACCCTCCTCAGAACAGTGGACACTGGTGTGCTGGTTAGCCAGAGAGGTTTTGGTTTCTCCATTCTGCATCTAGGATAGTGCTTCCTTCCAAAGGCTCCAATGACGAATTTTCTTGAAACCAATGCGAAAAAGGAAGAAAAGGGGATCAGATGGTGGTACACTAGGTTGAATGTAAATATTATCATGAGCAATGACCCCAGTCCTCACCTGCAGGGGGAAGATTCATAAGCAGTGCTGCAGGTATCTTGTTTTTCCTATCTTCCCCTCCCCTCTCAATGTCTTTCTGTCTTATCAAATGGAGGGAAGGAAGGAAGGAAGAAAGAAAAGAAGGAAGGGAGGGGAAAATGACCGCTTATAGTGCTAAATTTCTCATGTAGGCACCAAGATTCAGCAATAACCCTAATGGGAGTAGGAAGGAAGGAAGGAAGGAAGGAAGGAAGGAAAGAAGGAAGGAAAGAAGGAAGGAAAGTGAAATGAGCCAGAGTAAATGTTGAAGGATGAGTGCTCCCTTTTGTTTATCTAACTTTGCCAGATCTTATTTATCTTGATTAATACTTCGGTATTTTACCATACAATTTCAAATATTTATGTCTGCTCAACAGGGTGTGACTTATTCTAGTTAAGTAGAACTCAAGGTCAAGACATTCAATTGCCCAGTAGCTATAGAGGTACTTTACTTGGTATCACTAGGTGGTGAAAGAAAGGAATTATAAGGCTGACAAAATAGCTCACTTGGATAGTGTGTTGTTTTGCTATCTATGTAACCCAGGATCAAGCCTGATTCCCACTGTATTGAACACTACAGTGCTGTGGTCTCTTTTACTCTCTGTCTCTATATGAAATGAATGGAATTCCAGTGTAACAGCTATTAAGCTCTCTTCATAATGAACTCCACAATAGAGGCATGGATGCTCATCTATAAACCCTGTCTGTCTTCTCTGGCTCTCTTGAACACAGCTCTGCACTGAAGGAGCTTGTGGCAGATAATGCATTCAGTTTTCCAGTTCTCTACAGGAAACTTCTTCTTGGTGTCATGTGCTATGTCCTGGTCCTTAGCAGGAGCAGTGCAGGTTTGCTACTAGCTACCTTGCAAAGCCAGAGTGATTTTTACTTAGAAAGCAGTTGAGGGGGCCAGGTGGTGGTACACTCAGTTGAGTGCACATGTTAGGATGCACAAGGAGCCAGGTTCCAGCTCCCAATCCCCATCTGCAGGGGGAAAGCTTTGCAAGTGGTGAAGTCGTGCTGCAGGTGTCTCTCTGTCACTCTCCCTATTTCCCCCTTCTGTCTCAATTTTTGGCTGTCTCTATCTGATAAATAAATAAAGATAATAAAAATTTAAAAAAAGAAGCAGTTGAACCCAGTCTCTAACTCTGAGCCTTTCTTTCTTTTTTTTTTAAAAAAGATTTTATTTATTTATGAGAAAGATAGGGGAGAGAGAGAAAGAACCAGACATCACTCTAGTACATGTGCTGCCAGGGATTGAACTCAGGACCTCGTGCTTGAGAGTCTAGTGCCTTAGCCACTGCGCCACCTCCTGGACCACAACTCTGAGCCTTTCAACTGTGCCCACCTCTTCAGAGGCACCTAGTCCTTGTGGTGGGGTTTATAAGGGCACCAAGAAGGTCTCTAGTTGCCTGGAAACACTGCCTTCCTCAGTACCCCTCACCCTGCTTAGATTATTTTTTAATCTTTAATTTTTAAAAATTATCTTTATTTATTAGATAGAAACAATCAGAAATTGAGAAGGAAGAGTTGATAGAGAGGGAGACAGACACCTGCAACACTGCTTCACCAACTGCTTTCCCCCTGCAGGTGGGGACTGGGGGGCTCGAACTGGGGTCCCTGTACATTGTAGCATGTGTGTGCCAGGTGTGCCACCCCCCCTCGCTTAGATTTAAAAAATTTTTTTTACTTATAAAAAGGAAACTGACAAAACCATAGGATAAGAGGGGTAAAACTTCACACAGTTCCCACCACCAGACCTCCGTATCTCATCCCCTCCCTTGATAGCTTTCCTATTCTTTAACCTGCTGGGAGTGTGGACCCAAGATCATTGTGGGATGCAGAAGGTGGAAGGTTTGGCTTCTGTAATTTCTTCCCCACTGAACATGGGCGTTGACAGTTCAATCCATACTCCCAGCCTGTCTCTCTCTTTCCCAAGTGGGGAAGGGCTCTGGGGAAGCGGAGCTCTAAGGTACATTGGTGGGGTTGTCTGTCCAGGGAAGTCTGGTTAGCATCCTGCTAGCATCTGGAACCTGGTGGCTGAAAAGAGAGTTAACATACAAAACCAAACAAATTGTTGAACAATCATAGACCTAAAGGCTGGAATAGTGCAGATGAAGTGTTGGGGCGGTCCTCCATTTTGTAGATAGCTAGTAGGCATATTTTAGTTATATTTCAAAGGCCCTGTAGCTATACTAGTTTTGTTTGTCTTTTTTTTTTTTTTTTGCCTGAGCCTGAAATCTGATATGCAGGTGGTTCCTAATTATTGTCTGGGGAGATGATGTCATGGCTGGGAAAAGGACCAGAAAGCTGGGTCAGGGAAGAGAGTAGCTCCCTAATATGGGAGAGGGGTATAAATATTGTTGACTGTAAACCCCTCGATTTGATGTGATCTGGGGCCCCTAATGAACTTGGGAGCCTCTGTGACCTCTGCATCCTTAGATCTGAGCTCACATTCTGTGGTCATGAGTAGGAACATTCCAAGCTGCCCCAGTGTCAACCCATCTTCCTCAGGTGTAGCATTGAGTATGTTGTCCATCCTCCCTTCGGAGGATGGAACATTCTCTACCATTGTTGATCCAAGTTGAGGGCAAGGTCCTATGGGGCCCCACAAAGGGGTCTATTGTGTTGTTCCTGATAGAAATGCCTGGCAACAATGGAGAGAGGGATTTATTCGAGTTCTAGGCCCATCATGTCTGTTTGGGAATCTCAGGACTCCCTGATTAGGGCCTCAGCTCCCTGCTTAGATTCTTATCTGGCCTCCTAGGGCTCTGCCTTTCCTCTCTTTCCCTGAGGGAGTATCTACTGTGATCACAGCACTGGAGGACTGTGGAGGTTCAACTCCTTTCTCTGTGGTCAGATCTGGACCATGAAGCTGGACAGGCAGAGGCTCCAAAGTCATAGGAGTCTGGGAGCTTTGTTTGGTGTTGCTTCCATCACTGTCAGAGTGCTAAGGAGGACTTGACAGTGGGGGGTGGGCAGAATGTTCACTGTGGCCCTGCAGTATGATCTGCCTAGCTTCCATCTGGGATTCAGTAAAGAGGACATGAAGAATATGAAGGGCTGGGTGGTGGCATACCTGGTTGAGTGCATATGCTACCATGAGCAAGGACCAAGGTTCAAGCCCCTGATCCTCACCTGCAGGGGGAAACTTTACAAATAAGGAAGCAGGGGTAAAGATGTTTCTCTACACCCCTCTCAATTTCTGTTTCTACCCAAAATAAATAAGTATATTATAAAAAAAAAGAAAGAAAAAAGAAAGAAATCATGTAAAAAAGAAAAAAAAATGTCCATGAGAGTATTTCTTGTGTTTCTGGATTCCCTATGGTATCTGTTCATATTTAGCTGATTTTAGCCACCCCACTGCCACCCCCCAAGAAATTATGTCTTCCAAACCACTCACTCTAGGGCACACCAGAACGGCTACCTTGGGGTGACCAGAGAGGGTTAGTACAATTGTGATAGATAGAAAATCTCTCTTGGCCTCAATCTGAAAACCAGAAGCACAAATGCCTTTGGGGCTCCTTTCTGAGGCAGGAGAAGGAAATCTGACCACCAGATTCCACTCCAGTGCCACATATAGACCGGTGAGTATGGGGATTAGCACGTCACTCCAGCTGGCACTGAACACAGCCTGGAACAAGGGAGCACAGCTAATACCTGTAATTTCCAGAGAAATCAATTTAGGTGTCTCAATCAGAGCATAGAATTGGAGTGAAGACAGTGCCCAAGGAGCTGAGGAGCATCTTCAAAGGGAACTGGGGTTTTCAGGTGTGGATGTTACTTTGAATGAAGCTGAGTAAAGATGCTCAGGAAGAGGCTGTCTCTAGCTCTTCTTAAACGCTGTCTTGGGCCAGACCCTGCACCCTGCCTGCAGGAGATGGGTAACCTGGCTTTCCTGGCCAGATTTCTAGCACTTGGTACCAAGGGAGGCCTGTTCCTCAGGAGGGCAAAAGCCAGACTCTGTTCCTATGTGGAATGCTGGGCTGCCTTCAGCAGGGGCAGAACCATTTCAGGGGGTGTTTTCTTGGCTTTTTTGTGTCTCTCAGGCAGAGCTAGTACAAGGTAGTGAGGGTCTTGCCTGGAGGCTGGGGCAGTCAGGGTGGCTGAGAGAGAGGGGCTAAGGGCCAGCAAAGACTGCAGGAAGTGTCCAGGTGCTTCGAGTGCCTGATCCACCTGGGGAACTTCTCCTGCTAGTATACTTAAATTCTTTCTTTTTAAAAATTTATTATTATTTTTTCCTTTAATTAAAAAATTATCTTTATTTATTGGATAGAGAAAGACATAAATTGAGAGGGTAGAGGGAGAGAGAATGACACCTGCAGCACTGTTTCATCACTTGCAAAGTTTTCCCCTAGCAGGTGGGTGCTGGGAGCTCAAACCTGGATCCTTGCACACTGTAACATATATGCTCAGTCAGGTGAGCCACCACCCAGTCCCTTAAATTTATTTTTTATTTTAATGAGGGATACAGAGGGAAAGATAGAGAGTCATGCCAGAACACTGCTCAGCTCTGGCATATGGTGGCATAGCAGATTGAACCTGGGACCTCAGAGTCTCAGGTTTAAAGTCTTTTGTAGAACCATCATGCCCTCTTCCTAGTACTACTTACATTCTTTCAAGGGTTTCTTAAATATAGGGAGTCAATGCCCAGGAGGTGGTACAGCAAGAAGGATAATGGACTTTTATTTGTGAGACCCCCAAGTTCAATCCTCAGCATGCCATTTGCCAGAGTGATACTCTGGTCCTCTCCTTCCTTTCTATCCTCTTGTGCTAATATGCTGTCTATAGGAAACTCAACAAGACAAACACAGACTTAAAGTGAAAGGATAGAAAACTATCATACAAGCCAATGGCCCACAAAAAAGGGCAGGAACAGCTATTCTCATATCTGACATGATAGACTTTAAAATAGATGAGATTAAAAAAGATAGGAATGGACACTACTTAATGCTCAGAGGATCAGTCAATCGAGAGGACTTAACAATTATTAACATCTATGCACCCAGTGAGAAGCCATCTAAATACATCAAACGTCTACTGAAAGAGCTATAGCAATATATTAACAACAACACAGTCATAGTAGGGGACTTCAACACCCCACTCTCTCAACTTAACAGATCATCTAGGCAGAAAATCAATAAAGACATAAGGGAGCTAAATGAAGAGATAGATAAACTAGAACTATTGGACATTTTCAGAGTCATTCATCCCAAGAAACTGGAATACACATTTTACTCAAATAGACCATATGTTAGGCCACAAAGACAGCATCAGCAAATTCAAGAGCACTGAAATCATCCCAAGCATCTTCTCAGACCACAGTGGAATTAAACTAACACTTAACAATCAACAAAAGATTAGTAATAGTCCCCAAATGTGGAAGCTCAACAGTATACTTCTTAACAACCTCTGGGTCAAAGAGGAAATCAAGGAAGAAATCAAAATGTTTCGAGACTTCAATGAAAATGAAGACACAAGCTATCAAAATATTTGGGACACAGCTAAGGCAGTACTGAGAGGGAAGTTCATAGCTATACAAGCACACATTAGAAAACAAGAAAAAGCACAAATAAATAGCCTGATTGCACATCTTAAAGACCTAGAAGAAGAACAACAAAGGAACCCTAAAGCAACCAGAAGGACAGAAATCACTAAAGTTAGGGAAGAAATAAATAACATTGAGAATAAGAAAACCATACAAAAGATCAACGAAAGTAAATGTTGGTTCTTCGAAAGAGTGAACAAAATCGACAAACCTTTAGCCAGACTCACAAAACAAAAAAGGGAGAAGACCCAAATAAATTGGATAGTAAACGAAAGAGGAGATAGCACAACAGACACCACAGAAATTCAACATCTCATGCGAGGCTTCTATGAACAACTATATGCCACCAAGCTAGAGAACCTGGAAGAAATGGATGATTTCCTAGATACCTACCAACTTCCAAAACTAAGTAAAGAAGTGGATAACATTAACAGGCCCATCACAGCCAATGAAATTGAAACAGTTATCAAAAATCTCCCCAAAATTAAAAGTCCTGGACCAGATGGTTTTACAAATGAATTCTACAAAACCTTCAAAGAAGAACTAATACCTCTACTTTTAAAAGTCTTCCGGAAGATTGAAGACACTGGAATACTCCCTGCCAGCTTTTATGAAGTTAACATCACTCTGATACCAAAAGCAGACAGGGACACAACCAAAAAAGAAAACTACAGACCAATCTCTCTGATGAACATAGATGCTAAAATACTGAACAAAATTCTAGCCAACTGGATACAGCAGTATATTAAAAAGATTGTTCATCATGACCAAGTGGGGTGCATCCCAGGCATGCAAGGTTGGCTTTACCACTTGTGAAGTGACTCGCCTGCAGGTGGGGAGCCGGGGGATTGAACCGGGATCCTTACACCAGTCCTTGCGCTTTGTGCTGCCTGACGCCTGATCATGCTTTTCTATACATTGTTTATTTCTCTCCTTCGAATAATTTAGACTGATAATTCCTCCTGGCTAATACATCTAGATCTATCTGATCCTTTTTCACAATGCTTATTAGTCTTTATATGACTATACTATAATTAAATCATATTAGTTCCATTGATAGTCACTTCTGCCATTTCCAGTTTCTTTTTCTTTTACAAACAATGCTGTAATGATTATATCTAGCTAGACAACTACTGATGTGGGGGCCTTTGTTCATAAGTTCAAAGAGTAAATCCTAGTTGTAGAACTACTATGTCAAAGAGTGTATGAAAATTTCATTTTGATAGGTATTATTCTACTGGAAGCAGTAAAGACAAGAAGGTAGCAATTTAGGCAACAGAGATTGGTGTTTGTATGTTTTCTCCTATAAGCTGTTCACACCTATTGCTCATTTTCCTATAAATCGAGTTTTCCTTACTTTTTTTTTTTTTTGGTGAGTCTTGATAAGTATGTTGTTTCTTTGTTGTTGTGCATGTTGGTACATAAATATTTTCTCTTTTTAAAAGAAATTTGTTATTTTATTTTCTATTTTTAATAGAGACAGAAATTAAAAGGGAAGGGGGCTGCAGGTGGGGACTCCTGTCTTGAACCCTTGTCCTTGTGTATGGTAATATGTGTACTTTGCAGGGTACATCACTATCTAGCCCAGGCACATATATTTTCTAAGAAAATTTCAACTTCTGGGAGCCAGGCAGTGGCACACTTGATTAAGTGCACACATTACAGTGTACATGGTCCCCACATGCAGGGGGAAAGCTTCACAAGTGGTGAAGCAGGGCTGCTGTCTGTCTTTTCCCCTCTCTTTCTCTTCTTCTTTCTCCTTCTTTCTTCTCCTTCTCCTCCTCCTCCTCCTTCTTCTTCCCTCTTCCTCCTCCTCCTCCTTCTTCTTTCCTCCTCCTCCTCTTCCTCCTCCTCCTCCTCCTTCTTCTTCTTCTTCCCTCCTCCTCTTCCTCCTCCTCCCCCTTTTTCTTCTTCTTCTTCTCCTTCTTCTTCTTCTTCTTTTTTCTTCTTCTACTTCTTCTTCTTCTTCTTCTTCTTCTTCTTCTTCTTCTTCTTCTTCTTCTTCTTCTTCTTCTTCTTCTTCTTCTTCTTCCCTCCTCCTCCTCCTCCTCCTCCTCCTCCTCCTCCTCCTTCTTCTTTTGCCTCCAGGGTTATTTCTGGGGCTTGGTGCCTGCACTAAGAATCCACTGTTCCTGGAGGCCATTTTTCCCTGCTTTGTTGCCCTTGTTGTTACCCTTGTTGTTGTCCTCTCTATCTTCCTTTCCCCTCTTAATTTCTGTCTCTATCTAATAATAAATAAATTTTAAAAAGATTTAAAAAATTTCAACTTCCTTTTTGGGGTGTAGATAAATTGTAGTGTTTCTATAATCAAATTTATTCCTCTTTTTCTATTATGATATTTGGGTTTCATGCCCCACTTTGAAAAATTTAGGATGACAATTAGAGCTCAGTCTCTGACTGTGGTTGAGCTGCATGTAAACCCTACAGCACAGAGTTATTTGTAGAGTTGCAAGAAGAGGTGTGAAGAGAGGCATTTCATAGAAGGAATACAACCTAGACTCAAGTGTGCTCTCCCATCAAATGACTCTTACTTAGGGAAGCACTTTTCTTCTTCTGTCACTTAGCTGGTCTGGAAGAGATGATGTTTCCCTTGGGAGTCAGTGAGGCTGACTGCAAGTGGGCTACCGAGATGCTGAGAGATGCCTTTGTGATAGCAGGAACAAGGGGTCTAGGATGGGAGGGTGGAGCAAGTGGGGTGCATGGTACAGTTGTCTTTAGGAACTTTGGTTGATGCACTTTTCTCATTTTTGGCATTCTCTATCTGTGAACTTGATAGAAACTTAGGGGCTATGCTAGAAACTGTGTTGGGTTCTGTGAAATAAGAAATGATCTCTTCATTCTCACAGACAATAGACAAAAGGACATTTATACTGTGTCCAGAGTCTGGGGAAAGGCAGCCCCTCCACCCTTGTAGGTCTTGGGGTGCTGTAAATCCCTTGGCTAGAAGTCAAGTGCCCTCAAATCCCTCATCCCCTCATCTGCTCATTCTGTTCTAGCTGTGGAGAGGTCTGGTTTGGCCTGGCTGAGACCCACTGGAGTGGTCTGCAGGCCTGGGCATGTGCTCTTTGCTTCTTTGATGAGAGTCAGGTCATTGAGTGCAAGTGCTCTTATCAGAGCTGTTTTAGCTATACTGGGGCCCAGTCTTGAAATGGAAAGAACTTTCTGTGTTCACTTTCATAGCACACACGCTGGCATGAGAACACTGCAGAAAAGATTAGCATACTCTGTGCAAAGGGATGACACTCAAATCAAAAGCCTCCCATATTTTTACTGGAGTTGTCTGTTTTTAAACTTTATAGTATTTGCATAACCAAGGTTAAAACAGACTCTGTTAAAATTCAGACTAAAGCAGTAGAAAATAATTTACCCTTTTGAGTTAATGCTTAAATTAGTGTTACTTGCTAATAAACAATACCCTAGACTGGGGGCGGGGAACAAAAAAGGAATTTTTCCTCTTGGCAGAGAAATGGCAGTGGGTTTGCTGTCAAAGCTGACCATTCAGACCTCCTCCTGAGATCAGGGAAACAGAACACTTAGTCCTACTTGACATCTGTCAGGGAAGAGAAAGATGTGTTTCCAGAGCTGTTTCCCCAGGTTCTTCCCTTTGTTTACTTGAAATAAAATAAAAAAACCTTGACATGTTAACACAGAATCAGTCTGCACTTAGTTCCTCTGAATTGAGGAATAGTTTGTTTAAAAAAATATATATTGGGAGGCGGGTGGTAGTGCAACGGGTTAAGCGCAGGTGGCACAAAGCACAAGGACCGGTGGCTCCTCACCTGCAGGGGAGTCACTTCACAAGTGGTGAAGCAGGTCTGTAGGCATCTGTCTTTCTCTCCCCCTCTCTGTCTTCCCCTCCTCTCTCCATTTGTCTCTATTATCTAACAATGAGGACATCAATTACAACAACAATAATAACTATAACAGTAAAAAACAACTAGGGCAACAAAAAAGGAAATAAATAAATATTAAAAAATATTTAAAATGTAGTCAAAGAGCTCCAATAATACATGTATGAATATATTCTCACTCTTTAAAAAAGATCTATATATTATATATGAAAGTTTTACATGAGACTGTGTATGTGAGAGAAAGAGAGAAAGAGAGAGAGAAAAACCAGAGAGCCACTTTGGTACATTAGACACTGGAACTCTCACTGGGAACCTTAGTTTTGGAAAACTGATCCTCTTATGAACAAAATATTCACCAAAGAAGAGATCCAAAAGGCCAACAGAACATGAAAAAATGCTCCAGGTCATTGATTGTTAGAGAAATGTAAATAAAGGCAGCAATGAGATACCACTTTACTCCAGTGAAAATGTCATACATCAGAAAAAGTAGCAGCAACAAATTCTGGAGAGGTTGTGGGGACAAAGGAACCCTCCCACTGCTGGTGGGAATGTCAATTGGTCCAACTCCTATGGAGAGCAGTCTGGAGAAATCTCAGAAGGCTAGAAGTGAACATACCCTATGATCCTGCATTTCCTCTCCTGGGGATATATCCTAAAGAAGAAAACATACCCATCCAAAAAGATTTGTGTATACCTAAGTTCATAGCAGCACAATTTGCAATAGCCCAAACCTGGAAGCAACCCAGGTTTCCAACAACAGATGAGTGGCTGAGCAAGTTGTGGTATATACACACAATGGAATACTATTTAACTACTAAAAATGGTGAATTCACCTTCTTCACCCTATCTTGGATGGAGCTTGAAGGAATCATGTTAAGTGAGATAAACCAGAAAAAAAAGGATGAATATGAGATGATATCACTCATAGAAGTTGAAAAGTAAGAATAGAAGGGAAAACACAAAGCAGAAATTGGACTGGACTTGGTGTATTTCACCACTGTAATGGACTCTGGGGCAGAGGGTAGGGAAAGCGTTCAGGTCCTGGAACATGATAGTGGAGGAGGACCTAGGTGGGGGTTTAGAGTATTATGCAGAAAATTGAGAAATGTTACACATGTACCAACTACTGTATTTTACTGTCAACTGTAAATCATTAATCCCCCAATAAAGAAAAATGAATCTGATTCTCTACCAGTTGAAGTAGTTGTGTCTGTGTGTAGCTTGTGTACACTGTATATAAAATGTATACTGTTGTGTCTGTGTGTATTTAGAAACACAAGAGGGGAATATGGAGATAGCTCACCATGTAGAATATACCCCTTTGCTATATGCAAGGCCTTGGGTTCAAGTCCTGGCACCACATGGGAGACCATGGACAATATAGTGTTGCTACTGGATAGTGAAGTGATGCTGTGGTGTCTCTCTTCTTTTTACATTTCTAAGAAATAAATAATGAAAAAGTTGGGTCAGGGAGGCCACTTAGTGAAACTGCACATATGTGAGGTCCAGGTTCATTTCCTGGTACCACATTAAACACACACACACACACACACACACACACACACACACACACACACACACACAAAACACACACACACACACACACACACACACGAGGCAATACATAGAATTTCACAATTTGACTTTTTTAAAACTTTGAGTATCGTACAAGTACTCAGAGGTCCACCTCATCCTGGAACCCCACCTCTCCAGAGCCCTGGCCCATTAGGGAAAGATAAAAACAGGCTGGGAGTATGAATTGAGTCGCCAATGCCCATGTCTAGTGGAGAAGCGATTACAGAAGCCAGACCTTCCACCTTCTGTGCTACATAATGATCCTGGGTCCATACTCCCAGAGGGATAAAGAATAGGAAAGCTTCTAGTGGAGGAGATGGGATGCAGAATTCTGGTGGTGGGAATTTTGTGGAATTGTATCCCTCTTATCTAATGAACTTGTTCATATTTAAATCAATAAAAAATGACTTTATGGTTTTGGTAGGCAGAATAATGTCCCCACTCTCCCCTCCCCTTAATGTCCACATCCTGCCCCCCTGGTATCTGTGAGTATGTGTCCTTAAAGAGTGAAAGGACTTTGCTGTCTCAATGAAGGGTAAGGTGCCTGAGATGCAGAATTTAATGAGTTATTGGTGTAGCTCAGTCTCATGACATGAATCCTTTGTGAAGAGGATCACATCACTGACTAGGAAGGTGGAGGAAGGAGACTATGAATCAAGATAGGCAACATGTTTTTGAAGTGGAAGGACCCACAGCTGACATCTAGAAAGAAAGGGAACATTTATTGGTATGCACAACCAGATTTAAGCCTGATCCCACACCCACCATACTAAATGAAGCTTTGTTGCCGTGATGTCTTTCCTTTTTTCTTTGCCACTCTGCCTCCATCTGAAAAAGTCAGCCCAGAGCAGCAAAGCCCTAAGACGGCAGAACAACTGTGTTTGTGAAATAACTCACACAGATGGTCAGATGCTACACTGCTTTGCCGTGTGCATGACCCAGGTTCAAACCTGCCCCCCTACCACATTGAAGGAAGCTTTAGTACTGTCCTCTTCCCCCCCTCTTTCTCCCTCATTTTCTCTCTTATACTCTTTTCCCTCCCTCCCCTTTCTGTATCTTTCTATATGAAAAAGTTATTTTATGTTTTATTTGATAGGACAGAGAAATTGAGAAGGGAAGAGGAGATAGGGAGAAAGTAAAGCTCTTGTAGCACTGCTCTATAGTTCATGAAGCTTCCCCCTGCAGGTGGAGCCTGGGGGCTTAAACCCGGCTCCTTGCACATTGTAACATGTGTAGTCAACTGGATGTACCACCACACAGCCCCTCTATCTGAAAAAGTTAAAAAAATAAAGGAGGTGGCCAGGGAGGTGGCACAGTGGATAAAACACTGGATTCTCAACTATGAGGTCCCGAGTTCAATCCCCAGCAGCACATGTACCAGAGTGATGTCTGGTTCTTTCTCTCCTCCTATGTTTCTCATGAATAAATAAAAAAATCTTTTAAAAAATAATAAAAAACAAAAGTGTTAAAAAAATAAGAGAGAATCAATTTTACAACTGCAAGGATTGGAATTATACAAACAGCTACAGAAGCAGGTCAATTTTCATGGAGTGTCCGGAAGGGAATAGCCTATTGATGCCTTAGGTTTAGTTCTGTGAGACCTGGACTGGACTTCTGCCATCCAGATAGTGAAATACTAGATTTGTGTTGTTAAGTTTGTGATTTGTTCTGGCATCAAGTATTTCTGTAATTATTTAGTCACTTCCCTGTTAATGATGGACATTTATACCCCTAGTTTCCCTCTACCAACCATAATTCAACCTATGATTGTGCACAAGGGAAGGTGGTGTTCTAGGTCAGTGTTTCATTATTTATTTATTTTGCTGCTAGGTCTTCTCTGGCGTTCTGAAACTGTGTGATTCCTGGGAAACCTGTATGACTCTTGGGAAACCCCTTTGTCTTTTTTCCAGATAGAGGAGGACACACACACACACACACACACACACACACACACACACACACACAGAGAGAGAGAGAGAGAGAGAGGACACCATAGCAAATTCCACCTCTTGTGAGGTTTCCCTTTTGCATAGTGCTCTTATGTGGTGGCCAGAGAGTTGAACCCAGGTCTTTGCCCGTGTATTGTGTTCTACTGGGTGAGCTAGCACAGTTCTATCTCACAGTTCTAGGATGGTGTTCACTCAAAGCATCTTTGGGAATCTCCAGTCTTCCTTTGGGTTCTTTGTTTAGGGCTTTTTATTTTAAAGGACAAAAGTGAAGGGGAGGTAGAATAGCAAAAGCTATTTACCAAGAATAAGAATTGGTTATAGATTATAGTCTTTCGAGTTCATTGGTTTTTTTTGTCGAGCTGACCTTGGTTACTATGGAGAGAAGAAGAAGAAAATAACATTATCTTGCGTAGTTCTTGGAGGCCATGCCTCACTGGAAATCAGGTCTTGCCACTCAGTAGATATTTTTTAAAAGTTAAAAGTTTAGTAAGATGGATTTTTGAGTAAAAAATGAGTAGGTTTAGTTTGTTTCAAACAGCCCTTTTCACACCAGCAAAAAATATGTTTTTGGGCTTAGCAGTGGTGTGTCTGGTAGAGCACACACTAATGATGCCTGAGGACCCCAGACCAAGCCCCTGTCATCACCTGCAGGGACAGGAAGGGGTGGGGGATGGGGAGCACAAGTGGCGGAGCAGTATTTCAGTCATTTCTCTTCTCTTTGTCTCTCTTTCTCCTTTTCCCTCTCTACTTCTGTCTCACCATACTTTTATCAAAAAGAAAGAAAATAGTGAAAAAAAAAGGCCTCCAGGAATGAATGATGGAATCATGCACATACCTACCCCCAGTGATAATTCATTTTTTAAAATTTTTTAATATTTATTTTCCCTTTTTGTTGCCCTTGTTGTTCTTCATTATTGTTGTAGTTGTTGATGATGATGATGATGTCATTGTTGTTAGATAGCACAGAGAGAAATGGAGAGAAGAGGGGAAGACAGAGAGTGGAAGAGAAAGATAGACACCTGCAGACCTGCTTCAATGTCTGTGAAGCGACTCCCCTGCAGGTGGGGAGCCAGGGGCTTGAACCGGGATCCTTATGCCAGTCCTTGCACTTTGCACCATGTGCGCTTAACCCGCTGCACTACTGCCCAACTCCCCCCAGTGATAATTCTGATGGCAAACAAAAACAAACAAAAGGAGAAACTAAACATTTTTTCTTCTGTAAATGTCACGTGTGCTCAACCAGGTGCGCTACCACTGGGCCCCAACCTTGTGTAAATATATCCTTATGACAACAACAGTCTTGTAAATCGGTGATGCTAAAATTTAACAACAATTTTTTTTTTTACCTAGTGAACCAGTTAATATACTTAGATAGAAAATGAAATTAGGGGGCAGGTGGTGGTGCTTTTGGTTAAGCACTCACATTACAGTGCACAAGGACCCAGGTTCGAGCCCCTGGTCCCCACCTGTAGGGGGGAAAGCTTCATGAGTGGTGAAGCGGGGCTGCAGGTGTCTCACTGTCTCTCTACCTATCTGTCTTCTCCTCTCTCAATTTCTCTCTGTCTCTACCCAATAATAAAATGAATAAATAAAATATTTAAAAAAGAAAATGAAATTAAAGAAATTATACTTGGGGCTGGGTGGTGGCACACCTGGTTGAGCACATGTTACTATGCATATGGACATGGGTTCAAGGCCCTGGTCCCTACCTGCAGGGGGAAAGCTTTGGGAGTGGTGATGCAGTTCTACAAGTCTCTCTCTCTCTCTCTATCTCTCTCTCTCTCTCTCTCTCCCACACACACTATCCCTTTTCCTCCCTCCCTCCCTTTTTGATTTCTTGCTGTCTATATCCAATAAATAAAGATAATAAAAATAAAAAAATTGTATTTGTCCTAACTACATGTATTACATTCTCTAATTTTCTTAATTTTTTTGTAATCTTTATTTATTTATTGGCTAGAGATAGCCAGAAATTGAAAGGGAAGGGGGTGGTAGGGAGAGAGACAGAGAGACACCTGCAACCCTGCTTCACCATTTGCAAAGCTTTCCCCCTGCAGGTGGGGACTGGGGACTTGAACTCAGGTCCTTGTGCACTGTAATGTGTGCGCTTAACCAGGTATGCCACCACCCGGCCTCTACATTATCTAGTTTTCTAGGTTACTTAATTTTTAATATATCAGTGCTGGTAAGTTAGCATAATTATGAAGCAAAAGACTCTCATGCCTGAGACTCTGAGAACCCAGGTTTAGTCCTCAGCACTGCTATAAGGCAAAGCTGAGTAGTACTTTGGTCTTTCTATCTTTCTCTCTCTCATTAAGATACAATAAGTATATTTAAAAAAATTTCATTAGTGATTTAATAATGATTAAAGAAATTGTAAGATAATGGGTACAATTCTATACAGTTCCCACCAACAAAGTTCTGTGTCCCATTTCCTCCATTGGAAGCTTCTGTATTCTTTATCCCTTTGGGATGATGGACCAGCATTTTTTATGGGGTGTAGAAGGTGAGAGTTATGACTTCTGTAACAATAAGCATATTTCTAAAAACAGAAACATATTGGGATGACAAGATAACTACCCTGTATCTGCTTTAGCATGCAAGTGATCCAAGTTTGAGTCCAGCCCCTACTGCACTGGGGGGAGCTTCACTGTTGTAGTCTCTCTCTCTTTGTGTCTCACTGGTTCTCCTTCCTTCCTTCCTTCCTTCCTTCCTTTCTTCCTTCCTTCCTTCCTTCCTTCCTTCTTCCCTCCCTACCATTAATTCATTCTTTTTTCATTTTATTATTTAAAAATTATTATTGATTTAATATTGATTTATAAAATTATAAGATAATTCTATATCATTCCCACCACCAGAGGTCTGTGTTGCCATCCCTCCTCTAGCAGAAACTCCAATAGTTCTTCCCACATCACAGATATGGATTGACTATCTATCTTTTTTGTCTGTTTTTATTTACTTTTTGCCCTATCTTCACTTTTTCCTAAGTCATACCTACACCTATTACTACTTCTGAGCATCCTCCCTGTTTTTCTGTTCTTTTAAAAATTTTTTATTTATAAAAAGGAAACACTGACAAAACCATAGGATAAGAGGGGTACAACTCCACACATTTCCCACCACCAGAACCCCATCCCCTTCCCTGATAGCTTTCCATTCTTTATACATGTGGGAGCATGGACCAAAGGACATGATGGGGTGCAGAAGGTGGAAGGTCTGGCTTCTGTAATTGCTTCCCCACTGAATGTGGGCATTGACAGGTCAATCCATACTCCCAGCCTGCCTCTCTCTTTCTCTAGTGGAGTGGGGTTCTGAGGAATCAGAACTCCAGGACACATTGGTGGGGTTGTCTGTCCAGGGAAGTCTGGTCAGCATCATGCTAGCATCTGGAACTTGGTGCTGAAAAGAGAGTTAACATATAGAGCCAAATAAATTTTGGAACAATCATGGACCTAAAAGGCTGGAATAGTGCAGATGAAGAGGCATCCTCCCTTTTTCCTCTTCTTTCTGAGATAAGAGAAAGTGTCTGACTTCCTCTAGTGTTTTCAAGATTCACTTCCTTTCGGGGTCTCTCTCTCCTTCTCCGGCGGGGTGGCCTCTAGGGGAAAGGTAATGGGCTGGTTCTTTCTCGCTCACGACAGGGGTGACACAGAGTAAAAGACACCAGGGGACTCTTAGCGTGCCTAGAATCTGAGTCCTAGAATCTCAGAATCCTAGAGTCCCTTTATTATCAAAGTGGACATGAGTTAAACAGAAAAGCAATGAAGTTAATTATTGTTGAAATATGACAGAAATTATAGGTTTCTTTTTTTTCTTTTTTTTAAGTATTTATTTTATTTATTTATTCCCTTTTGTTGCCCTTGTTGTTTTATTGTTGTAGTTATTATTGTTGTTGTCGTTGTTGAATAGGACAGAGAGAAATGGAGAGAGGAGGGGAAGACAGAGAGGAGGAGAGAAAGACAGACACCTGCAGACCTGCTTCACCGCCTGTGAAGTGACTCCCCTGCAGGTGGGGAGCGGGGTTCGAACCGGGATCCTTATGCCGGTCCTTGTGCTTTGCACCACCTGCGCTTAACCCGCTGCGCTACAGCCCGACTCCCAAATTATAGGTTTCTTAACAGTCAGCATGCCCCTAAGGTAGGGCGTTGGTATGACAGGAATTGATGAGATACAAGACAGTTATTTTCCATGACACAAGCAACTTAATTATCCAAAGGTATTTGAGAGAAGCACAGGGGTTAAACCCGTAGGGTGAGACAGAGAGAAGATGAATATCAAAAGGCCATATAGTTTGGAATTTCTCTTGTCTGGGGTCTGAGGTGTGTGATGAAGTGTGTTCTTCTGTGATCAGAAGGTGACTTTGAATAAGTTAATCTGAGGCCATGTGGCCTGTGGTTAATGGAGGGAAGTACTGGGGTATCTGTGGGCCTGAGAGTCAAGAAGGAAAGAACCAAGTCTGAGTTTCCCCCCTTATGCTCACCTCAGTTGAGAGAGACTTACCAAGAGGTTATCTTCTCAGACCTCCATCCAAAGATGGGGGTGGTTCTCCCTAAGCTCTATCAGGCTTACACATGTTACCAGCAACTTCCCTATCAGTGATGGTACAAAAACAATGATTCCTGGTAACAAACATTTCAGGTCCTGGTGGAATTGGAGTTCAGAGTTTTCTGGTCATCTCCCCTTATCATTTCCTCCTTCTGGGGGTATGGACCAAAATTTCTTTTGGGTGCAGAAGGAAGAAGTTCTGGCTTCTGTAGTTGCTTCTCTGCTGGACATAAATGTTGGCAGGTCAATCCATACTTCCAGCCTGCTTCTATCTTTCCCTAGTGGGGTAGGGTTCTAAAAAGATCAAGTTCTGGCAAAGTCATCTGCTCAGAGAGGTCAGGATGGAATCATAACAGCACCTGCAACGTGTAGTTGAAAGACAGTTAAGGTATGAAGCAGGACAAAGTATTTAAGAAACAGGAATCAAGGAGTAGGAATGGAGTGAATGAGAATAGGGGTGCAGGAGTGGAAAGAAGTTAGGATGTTAATTTTAGGTACATTCCTAGGGACCCTAGATAACTTTTGTAATCTTTGTTTGATCTTGATAGCTAACATAGAGGTGGGCTAGAAATCTGGGAGGTTGGTATCACAGTTGAGACTAGAACTCAAAAGCTGATTAGGATAGAGAGTAGCATCAAAACTTGAAAAAATACATATATTTATGTATAAATATTACATATAATATAACATATATTTAACTGTTTACCAAATAGATCTGACCTGGGGCCTATATACATTTATATTTAGCACAGCACCCTGTAAAACCTCTGAATTCCTTTCAGTTTGAGCTCACAATCTCTGTTGACAGGAACATTTTAGGTTGCACTCATTAAGGGACCAATCCTCCTTGAGTTCTGCCTTTATCTTTCTATCTGAAAAAAAATTTGATATGGCAATTATGGTGATGTTGTGTATGATACAGCAAATCCTAACAAAGGGGTATTTCAAAGTTAATCCAATTGCCAAACAATGTGATTATAGCAATAACTAGCTCTTGCCTTCTTAAACCCTAAGACAGCAGGAACCTCCCACTTCCTCTATAAAGCCTATATTTTCCCCAGTCCTGGGTCTAGGATGGGGCTTATTTTCCTGCATGCTTCTCTCAATCCATACCAATTATATTGCATTCGTCGATACCAAACTAATCAATGCAACGAGTACCATCTCAGCATGCTTCACTTCAGACTGTGTCCAGAGACATCAGTCATGGAATGTCAACTCTTCTCCCTCATTACTTGGGTGAGACCTTTCCTTTCATAGGATTCTCTAATTCCATTCCAGGTGGTTCACTTCCTAACAAAGTCCCCAAACTTAGATATAGACCAGGTCCCATAAGATAGAGCATATGTTCACATGTATCCATAAATTAGGGCAAAATATATACCTGAAAGCAAAAGTACACAGTAGTCTGCAGTGAGTCAGTATAAAGTTCATAATGAAATAGTGTCTACTTAGACTTAGATAACCTCCTCGCCTACTTCCTATTCCAGTTCTCTCACTCACTCCAAAGCTAACCTTATCAAAGCAAGGACCGCAAAAACTGAATAAGGACAAGAGACTGGCATACTTTCACAGTGACTCTTTAGTCACTATCAGGCCACCCCAGCAGCTGGGGCCCTAGTTGGGGAATCCTGTGATTCCCATACAGACATGATGGGCCTAGACCTCAAACAAATCCCTCTCTCCATTGTTACTGGTCATCTCTATCAGGAAAAACAAAATAGACCCTTTTGTGGGCCCCCCATAGGACCTTATCCTCACCTTGGATCAACAATGGTAGAGAATGTTCCATCCTCCGAAGGGAGGATGGTCAACATACTCTATGCTACTCTTGAGGAAGATGGGTCAATATTGGGGCAGCTTGGAATGTTTATACTCATGACCACAGAATGTGAACTCAGATCTACAGGGATGCAGAGGTCACAGAGGCTCCTAAGCTGAATGTGGACCCCAGATCACATCAAATCGATGGGGTTTAGACTGTAAACAATATTTATACCCCTTTCCCATATTTGGGAGCTACTCTCTTCCCTGATCCAGCTTTTTGGTCCTTTTTCCAGCCATGGCATCATCTCC
The DNA here is from genome assembly GCF_950295315.1 of Erinaceus europaeus. Taxonomy (NCBI): domain Eukaryota; kingdom Metazoa; phylum Chordata; class Mammalia; order Eulipotyphla; family Erinaceidae; genus Erinaceus; species Erinaceus europaeus. The sequence goes on from NC_080163.1 coordinate 36,256,666, forward strand.
CCAGAGAACAACTTGGACCCACCTGCATATCAGATTTCAGGCTCAGGGAAAAAAACCCAAATAGTATAGCCACAGGCCCTTTGGAATATAACTAAAACAGGCCTACTAGCTATCTACAAAACAGAGACCCCTCCAACTCTTCATCTGCACTATTCAAGCCTTTAGGTTCATGATTAATCAACAATTTGCTTGGCTTTGTATGTTGAGTCTCTTTTCAACCACAAGGTTCCAGATGCTAGCATGATGCCAACCAGACTTCCCTGGACAGACAACCCCACTAATATGTCCTGGAGCCCCGCTTCCTCAGAACCCCACCCCAATAGGAAAAGAGAGAGGCAGGCTGGGAGTATGGATCGCCTGTCAATGCCCATGTTCAGTGGGGAAGCAATTACAGAAGCCAGACGTTCCACCTTCTGCATCCCACAATGATCTTGGGTCCATACTCCCAGAGGATTAAAGAATACGAAAACTATCAAGGGGTCGGGGGATGGGATACGGAGTTCTGGTGGTGGAAAATGTGTGGAGTTGTACCCCTATTATCCTATGGTTTTGTCAGTGTTTCCTTTTTACAAATTAAAAAAATGATCTGGCATAGTAAAGCCCTGGCAATTACAAAATAAAATCAAATTAGTTTTGAAGAAAGAGGTCAAGTCAGAGATGTAGAGAGGCAGATAGCACTAATCTGGTACTTTTCAAAATTGTTATTTTCATGAAATAATATATATCTTAGTATTCTTTATTGATTTTGATCTTTTATTAGTGACTTAATATTTATTTAGAAATTATTAAATAACAGGGGTATAATTTCACACCTTTCCCACCACCAGGGTTCTGTGTTCCAATCTCTTCATTGGAAACTGCATTTGTTCTCCCAAGATCACAGATACAGGTTGACCATTATTTTTATAACTGTTTATCTATGTTTATATCTTAGTACTCTTTATCACATGTTTATTTATGTGGTGCCAGGCATCAAACCCAGGGCCTGATACATGTGAAGCAGCCGCTTCCTTGACCCCATCATATTAACATCAAAGAAAACTACTAATGTGACTGAAGTCTATTTTAAACAATATCCTGCTCCTTAACAAGTCACCCCAAAACTTAATAGCTTAAGATAACTACCACTTAGGCCAATGAAATAGCTCATTTGGATAGTGTGCTTCTTTGTAATGTGCCAGGTTCAAAGCCTGGACCTCATTGCACTGAAGGAAACTTCTATGCTGTGGTCTTTTTCACTCAGTCTCTCTCTCTGCTTCCTTGCTTTCTCTGTCTCTATCTAAAAAAAAAAAAAGATAACCACTACATATCCAAGATTATATAGATTACCTTGCACTTGACAGGATGGTTGTGGTCTTGGTGTCTGGGAGTAGAGACTGGCATAGCTCTGCTCACCTCTACTTGTTCTTTCACTAGCAGACAGTTTTCATCATGAGTCCAGAGAAAATGCTGCCTGGTTCTCCTGTTTTTGGCAGACCCTCATTCCTAGGTACCCACTGATTCAGGGGTGGTGAATATTACTTGGTAAGAACCCAATTAGCTGACTGGAAATGACTTTATAGTCTATTGTTTTCCAAGGTCTTTGACTCTACTCTCTGAGCTGTTCTTTCTCCAGTGCCCTTCTCGACCACTCCTAAAGAGGAAGTAGGTCCTTTCAGCAATTTCTCAGTCTTTCTCCCATTTATAGGACTGGTTACATTTTGAACGACTTCAACTCTGGAGGCTCTTATCACAATGACATATCCTTAAAAATCCTGTGGACTTTCGTTTTCTTTTTAAAAAATTTTTATTTCTAAAAAGGAAACACTGACAAAACCATAGAATAAGAGGGGTACAACTCCACATAATTCCCACCACCAGAACTCTGTATCCCATCCCCTCCCCTGATAGCTTTCCTATTCTTTATCCCTTTGGGATTATGGACCCAGGGTCATTATGGGGTACAGAAGGCGAAAGGTCTGGCTTCTGTAATTGCTTCCCCGCTGACCGTGGGCATTGACAGGTCAATCCATACTCCCAGCCTGTCTCTCTCTTTCCCTAGTGGGTCAGAGCTCCGGGGGAGCAGGGCTTCAGAACACATTGGTGGGAACACATTGGTCTGCCCAGGGAAGTCCAGTTAGCATCATGCTAGCATCTGGAACCTGGTGGCTGAAAGAAGAGTTAATATATAAAGCCAAAAAAATTGTTGACTAATCATGAACCTAAAGGCTGGAATAGTTCAGATGAAGAGTTGGGGGGGGTTCTCCATTTAGTAGATAGCTAGTAAACCTATTTTAGGTATATTCCAAAGGACCCATGACTATACTAGTTTTTTTTTCTTTCTGAGCCTGACATCTGATAGGCAGATGGATCCAAGTTATTGTCTGAGGAGATGATGTCATGGCTGGAAAAAGGGCTAGAAAGCTGGATCAGGGAATAGAGTAGCTCCCAAATATGGGACAGGGGTATAAATATTCTTGACTGTAAACCCCATCAATTTGAACAGAAGCAACCTGTGGATTTTCTATGCAGCTGAGAGAATGAAAACAGCAGTGCTGAGGACTGAATTCAGGCCTTTACTGTTCAAATTAAAAAAGCTCCTTTTTTAGGAGGCTGTTTTTAAAAAAATAAAATTGATAGATTTATTAGGTTCTTAAAAAAAGGAGGAAAAAACTTAAAACTCTAAGTGGCTAACACACATCAGTTACTTTGGCAATAATGCCATTCTCTAGGATTCAACTTCCATAATGTATGGATCCCTGGAGAAGAAAATTGGGCAAAAATCACAAAGGCAAAAGGAACCTATTTCTGCCATACTCTTCTTTAAATCCCTTCAGTATGTGACATCTGCTGAATGCTTATGATGTCTAATATCCACCAATCACGCCTACATGGTCCAGCCATCCTTCTTGCTCACAGGCATAAGATCACATATTCCCAATATCTCCCCACTTCTTGTATAAAAAATGGACAAAGATGCTCAGAGTCCTTATGGGTATTGGTGAATAGGCCAATCTTCTGTGCCACTGGGGTTTATTCTGCAAGCTCTGACTTTGCTCCCAAGAATGCAGGCAGTATAATTGGGTATCAGATAAAGTTTTTCTCTTTCTTTGTTAGCCTGGAGACTTGTCTGTTTATCTGTGTCTAACCTAGATATTTCCAAGTATCCCCTGGATGTCAGGTGCAGAAACCAGTAGAAATAGCCATGAATTCAGGTGGTACCTGGGTGGCAGTCATGACGTATCCAAGGTGTTTGAAGTATTGCAATCAAGGCTTCAGATTGTTGAGTTCTTTGAGAAGTTTACATAAGAAAAGTTTTACAACTTTGGCATGGATACAAGTAAGACCTGTGAATGACAAAACTAAAACATATCCTAAACCTCAAGTTAATACTTTTGTTGGCTTCAGTCACAAAGAGACTAGTTAAGTCAAGAAGAAATCTTAAGAGAAAAATTTAGAGTAAGTCCAGAAAACAAATTTTTAGGGTTTGCCTTTGACTATGTCATGAAAATGTTTCACTAAGCATGACGATAGACATAGGGGCCTAGATGGAGAAAGAACAGAAGTATAGCCTCTCTCTACCCCATGTAAGCAAGGGATCAGGGCCTAACCAATTATTTACTTATAAAGGACCCTTACAAATCAGCTGTGGTTTTGGTAGTGAATGATCCTGTGGAGAAAAGTGATGTTCAGCAGCTGTCTGATTGGAAGAATTGCAATTAAAAAAATTTGAAGTATATAATTTGAAGTATATAATTGTATAATTGATTCTGTATAATTGATTCTGAGTTGATAAAGACATGTCTGTGTTCCCATTTCTGTTTTGAGAATTTATCCTTTTTTATCTGTTTAAAATTTTAAAATAATTTTTATTTATAAAATGGAAACACTGACAAGACAATAGGATAGGAGGGGTACAGTTCCACACAATTCCCACCACCAGAACTCTGTATCCCATCCCCTCCCCTGATAGCTTCCCTATTCTTTATCCTTCTGGGAGTATGAACCCAGGATCATTATGGGTTAAAGAAGGTGGAAGGTCTGGCTTCTGTAATTGCTTCCCTGATTAACATGGGCATTGGCAGGTTTGATTCACACTCCCAGCCTGTCTCTCTCTTTCCCTAATGGGGCAGAGCTGTAGGGAGACTGGGTTCCAAGACACATTGGTGGGGTCATTTGCCTAGAGAAGTCAGGTTGGCATCATGGTATCATCTGGAGCCTAGTGGCTGAAAAAGAGATAAGATACAAAGCAGTACAAATTGTTGACTAATCATGGACCTAAAGATAGGAATATTACAAATGAGATTTGGAGTCTCCATTTTGGAAAAAGATTAGTAGGTCTATTTTAGGTACATTCCAGGGGACTCATAGCTTTACTAGTATTTTTTTTCCCTGAGCCTGACATCTGATATGTAGGTGAACCCCAAGAGTTTATCCTTTTAAGAATACATTACCATGTTCCACAATTGCTTGTCCAGTGGAGTTGTAAGGCATACTGGTTACATGTTTAATATTAAGTAGAGAGAAGAAATGAGCCATAGTCTTAAAAACATATGCAGGGCCATTATCAGTCTTTAATTTTATAAGGAATGCCTTTAGCTGTGAAAGCAGAGAGAAGGTGTTTACAGACATGGGATGCCTTATCCCCTGCCTGACAAATGGCATGTATAAAGCCTGAAAAAGTGCCCACAGAGACATGAAAAAATTTCAGTTTATCAAATTGAGGGATGTGTGTAACATCCATTCGCCACAGTTCGTTGCTAGTAAACACCCATAGAGGGGGAGGAGTCATGAGTTATAGTTTGACAATCTGGTCATGGAAGAATAATGGCTTATGCCTGCTTTAGAGAAAAAACAAATTGTTTAAGTAGGGCATTAGCACCTTAGTGGAAAAAAGAATGGGAGTTAGTAGCCAGATTTAAAGTATCAGACATTACTATTTTGTCAGCTCTATCATTACCCTCAGCAAGTGGACCAAGAAGACATATATGAGAACAAATATGAGTTATGAAAGGTGAACAGGTTCTGCTCTGAATAAGGCACTCAAGATTATGAAACATTTGTAGAAGAGAGGGATCATTATCATCTGAACGTAAGGCAGAATGAAGATGTTTAACCAGATTAACCATATAGGCAGAATCAGCTAGAATATTAGTAGGAAGTGTTGGAGTTCTGCAGTGGCAGCTGCAAGTTCTGCTTCCTGGCTAGAAGTCTGATTAAAAAAAAATGATGCCACTGTGAATCATTGTGCCAGGCACCTTTCCCAGTTTCTCCAAACTATCTACAAAAACTATAGGTTAAGGTTAAGAAAGGAAGGCAAATGTAACTTATGTGCTAAGGAAAAAGTCTTGGAAATAATATGATATCCTAAATATTTCTTTTTTTTTTTTTTTTTTTTTTTTAAATTTTTAATTTAAGAAAGGATTAGTGAACAAAAGCATAAGGTAGGAGGGGTACAACTCCACACAATTCCCACCACCCAATCCCCATAACCCACCCTCTCCCATGATAGCCTTCCCATTCTCTAGCCCTCTGGGAGCATGGACCCAGGGTCGTTGAGGGTTGCAGAAGGTAGAGGGTCTGGCTTCTGTAATTGCTTCCCCGCTGAACATGGGCGTTGACTGGTCGGTCCATACTCCCAGTCTGCCTCTCTCTTTCCCTAGTAAGGTGTGTCTCTGGGGAAGCTGAGCTCCAGGACACATTGGTGGGGTCTTCAATCCAGGGAAGCCTAGCCAGCATCCTGGTGGCATCTGGAACCTGGTGATTGAAAAGAGAGTTAACATACAAAGCCAAACAATTTGTTGAGCAAACATGGATCCCAAGATTGGAATAGTGGAGAGGAAGTGTTGGGGAGGTACTCACTGCAAACTCTAGTGTAATCCTGCTTTCAGGTATATATTTTGCAGTAGTTTATGGATACGTGTGCGCATACGCTATCTCTCACAGAAACTGGTGTATGTCTAGGTTATGGGACTTTGTTAGAAAGTGAACTACCTGAGATGAAATTAGAGTGTACTATAAAAGGAAAGGTCTCACCCGAGTAATGAAGCTGAAGGGTTGTCATTCCACACGTGAAGTCTCTGGATACACTCTGAGGTGAAGCATGTTGAGATGGCAATCGTTGCTTTGGTTAGGTTGTGATCGGCGGATGCAATATTATTTGGTATGGATTGGGAGAAGCATACGGGAAAGTGAGCCCTATCCATGGGTGCCAGGACTGGGGGAAGTAGGGGCTCTATAGTGAAGATGTGAGGTTCCTGCTGTCTTAGGGTTCAAAAAGACAATCAATAGTTAATATTATCATCACATTATTTGTTAATTGGGTTAACTTTGAAAAGTCCCTTTGTTATGGTTTGCTGTACAGTACCCAGTATCTTGTATATAGCTGTGCTATTGGAAGCCTCCAATCTACTTGGTCTAGGCTTTTGAGAGAGTCCGCATATCAAATACGTAGCCTATCTATTAAAAAGATTCAGTTTGTCTCCTGAGAACCTTTGAGACATACAATTGATTTCCCCCTCTCATATTAATTAACTACTGATTTATATGTCTACATTTTGCTAGGAGTGTACATAAACACCATTCCCATCACCAAAGGACCGTGACCCATCCCTCCCGCCCATTCCCACCCCCCACTGGCCCAGAAAGCTACATGTCTACCCCTCACCACTGGGTTTTTTCTTTGGTGCCCTACTTACAATTTGATCAGGTCCTGCTTTTAGTTTCCCTTTCAGATCTTCTAAGTCAGCTTCTGTTGATGAGTGGGATCATCCCATACTCATCTTTAACTTTCTGACTCAGTTCACTTAACATAATTCCTTCTAGCTCTGTCCAAGATGGGTCAGAGAAGGTGGGTTCATTGTTCTTGATAGCTGCATAGTATTCCATTGTGTATATATACCACAGCTTTCTCAGCCATTCATCTGTTGTTGGGCACCTGGGTTGCTTCCAGGTTTTAGCTATTATGAATTGTGCTGCTATGAACATAGGAGTACACACCTCTTTTTGGTTGGGTGTTATGGAGTCCTTGGGGTATAACCCCAGGAGAGGAATTATTGGGTCATATGGAAGGTCCATGTCTAGCCTTCTGAGGGTTTTCCAGACTGCTCTCCACAGAGGCTGTACCAATTTACATTCCCACCAGCAATGTAAAAGGGTTCCTCTGTCCCCACATCCTCTCCAGCATTTGTTGCTGCTGTCCTTTTTGATGTATGCCATTCTTACAGGAGTGAGGTGGTATCTTAGTGTTGTCTTAATTTGCATTTCTCTGACAATCAGTGACCTAGAGCAGTTTTTCATATGTTTGTTAGCCTTTTGGATCTCCTCTGTGGTGAGTGTTTTGTTCATTTCCTCTGCCCATTTTTGGATGGGGTCATTTGCTTTTTTGCGGCTAAGTTTGCTGAGCTCTTTATATATTTTGGTGATTAGTTTCTTGTCTGATGTCTGGCATGTGAAGATCTTCTCCCATTCTGTGAGGGGTCTCTCTGTTTGTTTAATTGTTTCTTTGGATGTGCAGAAGCTTTTCAATTTGATGTAGTCCCATTGGTTTGTTTCTACTTTGGTCTTCCTTGCAATTGGGTTTGATTCATCAAAGATATCCTTGAGGTGTAGATGGGAAAGTGTTTTACCAATGTTTTCCTCTAAGTATTTGATTGTTTCTGGTCTGACATCTAGGTCTTTGATCCATTTGGAGTTGATTTTTGTTTCTGGTGAGATAAAGTGGTTCAATTTCATTCTTCTGCATGTTTCAACCCAGTTTTCCCAGCACCATTTATTGAAGAGAGCCTCCTTCTTCCATTTAATCCTTTGGGCCCCCTTATCAAAGATTAGATGCCCATAGGTGTTGGGATTTACTTCTGGGCTTTCAATTCTGTTCCACTGGTCTGTGTGCCTATTTTTGTTCCAGTACCATGCTGTTTTGATGATGATGGCTTTATAATATAGTTTAAGATCTGGGAGTGTGATGCCTCCATTTCTGTTTCTTTTCCTCAAGATGGTTTTGGCAATTCTAGGTGTTTTCAGGTTCCAGATAAATGATTGTAGTGTTTGTTCTATTCTCTTAAAGAAGCTTGGTGGAACTTTGATGGGTATTGCATTAAATTTGTATATGGCTCTGGGGAGAATGTTCATTTTGATGATATTTATTCTTCCAATCCATGAGCATGGGATATCTTTCCATTTCTTGGTATCAGTTTCTATCTCCTTGAGTAGCGACTCATAGTTTTCAGCATACAAGTCTTTCACTTCTTTGGTCAACTTTATTCCTAGGTATTTGATTGATTTTGCTGAAACAGTGAATGGGAGTGATTTCTGGATGTCTTCTTCTTCAGATTTAGTGTTTGCATAAAGAAATGCCACTGATTTTTGTACATTGATTTTGTAGCCTGATACCTTGCTATATTGCCTAACAACTTCCAGTAATTTTCTACTGGATTCTTTAGGTCTTTCTATGTATACTATCATATCATCTGCAAATAGTGAGAGCTTGACTTCTTCCCTTCCAATCTGTATCCCTTTGATTTCTTTCTCTTGCCTGATTGCTATGGCAAGAACTTCCAATACTATGTTGAAGAGTAACGGTGACAGTGGGCAGCCCTGTCTAGTCCCTGATCTGAGGGGGAATGCTTTCAGCTTCTCTCCATTGAGTATGATGTTGGCTGTAGGTTTGCTATATATAGACTCCACTATCTTGAGGAATTTCCCATCTATTCCCATTTTTTGTAGAGTTTTGAGCATGAATGGGTGTTGGATTTTGTCAAAGGCTTTCTCTGCATCTATTGAGATAATCATGTGGTTTTTGGCTTTGCTTTTATTGATGTGATGAATGACATTGATTGATTTACGGATGTTGAACCAGCCTTGCATTCCTGGGATGAATCCCACTTGGTCATGATGAACAATCTTTTTGATGTGTTGCTGTATCCGGTTGGCCAAGATCTTGTTTAATATTTTGGCATCTATGTTCATCAGAGATATTGGTCTGTAGTTTTCCTTTTTTGTTCTGTCCCTATCAGCTTTTGGTATCAGGGTGATGTTGGCTTCATAAAAGGTGGAAGGGAGTATTCCTGTTTCTTCAATCTTATGGAATAGCTTAAGAAGTATGGGTATTAACTGTTTCCTGAAAGTTTTGTAGAATTCGTTTGTGAAGCCATCTGGTCCAGGACTTTTGTTGTTGGGGAGATTCTTAATAACGGTTTCAATTTCTTTGTCTGTGATTGGTGCATTTAGATTTTGTAGTTCTTCTTGGTTCAGTTTTGGAAGTGCATAGGTTTCTAGGAATTGTTCCATTTCTTCCAGATTCTCTAGCTTGGTGGCATATAGTTCTTTATAGAAGTTTCGCAGAATTCTCTGGATTTCTGTGGTGTCAGTTGTGATATCTCCTGTATCGTTGACAATTCTATTAATTTGAGTCTTCTCTCTTTTTTGTTTGGTGAGTCTGGCTAGGGGTTTGTCAATTTTGTTTAATCTTTCAAAGAACCAACATTTGGCTTCATTGATCTTTTGTATGGTTCTTTTATTTTCGATGTTGTTTATTTCTGCTCTAACTTTAGTGATTTCTGTCCTTCTGGTTGCTTTAGGGTTCCTTTGTTCCTCTTCCTCTAAGTCCTTGAGGTGTGTAGTAAGTTCGTTCATTTGGGCTTCTTCTTGGTGTTTAATATGTGATTGTATAGCTATAAGTTTCCCTCTCAGTACTGCTTTCGCTGTGTCCCAAATATTTTGATAGGTTGTGTCTTCATTTTCATTAGTTTCCAGGAACATTTGAATTTCCTGTTTGAGTGAGTGTCTGACCCAGTGGTTCTTAAGGAGCATGTTGTTTAGTTTCCAAATTCTATGTCTTTTAATAATTTTCTGTTTGTTGTTAAAAGTTAGTTTTACTCCACTGTGGTCTGAGAAGATACTTGGGATGATTTCAATGCTCTTGAATTTATTGATGCTGTCTTTGTGACCTAACATGTGGTCTATCCTTGAGTATGTGTTGTGTGGATTTGAAAAGAAGGTGTATTCCAGTTTTTTGGGGTGGAGGAGTCTGAAAATGTCCAAGAGGTCTAGTCTGTCAATCTCTTCATTCAATTCTCTTATATCTTTATTGGTTCTCTTCTTTGTTGATCTGTCTAAGTGTGAGAGTGGGGTATTGAAGTCTCCCACTATTATTGTATTACTATTGATGTATTTTTGAAATTCTTTCAATAGGTGTTTAATGTATTTAGATGGTCCCTCGTTGGGTGCATAGATGTTAATAATTGTTAAGTCTTCTTGGCTGATTGATCCTCTTATCATTATGTAATGTCCTTGCCTATCTTTTATTACTTTATTTAATTTAAAATCTATCGTGTCTGAGATGAGAATGGCTGTTCCTGCCCTTTTTTGTGGACCGTTAGCCTGTATGATAGTTTTCCATCCTTTCACTTTAAGTCTGTGTTTATCTTGTTGTGACAGATGGGATTCTTGCAAGCAGCATATGGTTGGGTTATGTTTTCTGATCCATCCCCCCACCCTGTGCCTTTTGATGGGTGAGTTTAAGCCATTGACATTTATTGATATTATGGATTTAATGTATTGTAGTGCCATTGTTCTAAAAAACAATTTGTTTGCTCTGATATATTACAAGTATTATAGTGATGTTCTTGTTTATAAGAGGTCTTTTAATACCTCTTTCAGGGCTGGCTTGGTGATAGTTGCCTCCTTTAACTGTTGTTTGTCTAAGAAGGTTTTGATCCCTCCATCTAGCTTGAATGAAAGTCTAGCAGGATATATAATCCTTGGTTGAAACCCTTTTTCATTCAGGGCTCGATAGATATCTTGCCACTCCCTTCTGGCTTTTAGAGTTTGAGTTGAAAAATCTGCAGAAAGTCTTATGGGTTTTCCCCTGTATGTGACTTTTTGTTTCTCTCTTGCAGCCTTTAGGATCCTTTCTTTATCCTTACTTCTTCTCATTGTGACTATGATGTGTCTTGGTGTTTTCAGGTCTGGGTTGATTCTGTTTGGTACTCTCTGGGCCTCTTGCACCTTGATATCCTTTCTGTTATTCAGGTCTGGGAAATTTTCTTGTATTATTTCCTCTAGGATGTTTGCTTCCCCTTCCTCTCTTTCTTCCTCTGGCAGGCCAATTATACGAATGTTACTTCTTTTGAGATCATCCCATATGTCTCTGTTGTTGTTTTCAGTGTCTCTCAATCTCTTTTTAAGCTCTTTCACCTCTTTCTTAGTTTTCTCTAACTCATCCTCTGTCTGACTAATTCTGTTTTCTGCTTCTGTTAGTCTGCTTTCCCTTGCCTCAGCTTCTTTCTTCATTACAGCTATTTCAGCTTTCAGTTCTCTAATTGTCTCAAGATAATCAGTATTTTCCTTGGGGGTCTCAACTGTTGTTTCCCTAATACTGCCATTTCTTTCCTCCAATGTTGTTTTCATTTCTGTGATTAATAAGTTTATTATTGCTTGCATACTTTTCTTATCTATGGTTACTTCTGACTGATTTGTGGTTTCTTCTGGGCTCTTGTCTTCATTCATTGGGGTAGCAGTTTTATTTGTTTTTAATCTACCCATTTTTTTTTAATTTATGTGTTTCTCTCTTTTTTTTTTTTTTAAATGTTCTGTTGTTCCTCAGTTGTTGTGTTTTGAGCACAAGTAACACTGTACTAAATACCTTTATGACAATTGCACTCACCAACCTCCGGAATAACCGTAGCAACTGAAGTAAGTATTGAAGGAGTTTAATCGTTACCAGTTAGCCAAACAATTTCTCCAGTCCGTGAAAAAATAGTAACCAAATCCCAGTGAAGAAAGAGAAAAGGAAGAGAGGATAGCAAGAATAGACAGTTATGCAAATTTACTATCCAGTGTATATTCTAAGGGTAACAAGAGTGTAAAGGGAACTAGAGCAGAGATACACACATAGAGAGTCCACTCTGGGTCAGATTTCTTCCCCAAAGTAATTCACAAATTCAGAAAGTCAAAGAAGAAAGAAGTGTATGACAAGATTAAAAAAAAAAAAAAAAGAGAGAGAGATTGAGAGAGATAAGAGAGAGAAAAGGGAGAAGATAGGAAGAAGAGTTGTAATTAAAGAGCAGTGCGAGGAACTTCCCAAATGTGTATCAGTGAATTACCAAAAAAAAAAAAAAAAAAAAAAAAAAAAAAAAAAAAAAACCCTGTTTGGTGGTATGGGGTATCCTGCTAGTAGCTGGTCCCAGGCACTGCTTATGGGGGGAGGGGGGGCGGCGGGAAGGATGTATGCTTGAAAATTAAAAGGAAGAAAAAAGAATTTTTTCCCCCTACTCTAATTCTTAACCCAAATTAAATTATAGAAACATCCTTGGTATGACCGTTATGGCCCCTTATTGGATGGCCTGCTAAAGGCAGAAAATCCTATTGTTTACACGAGATGTGTCCGGAGCTCAAAGGCTGGCCGCTTCTGCTTCTCCGGGCGCCATTTTCCGGGAAACCCCGCCCTCCAGACTTTTTTAAAGGATTTCTCAAAAATGAAAACTAGCTCCAAGTCCTTTGATCCAATGAGAGCTATACTCAAGAAGTCTTTGGATCCACCCTCAGGGTCGCGGTGGACCCTGGCAACTCCCAAGAGGCAGCCCCCGAGCTAAAGTGCTCTCTCCGGGTCCTCTGCCCGCCGTGCTCTGCAACCGGCGGAGGAGCCGCCTTCCCGGGCGGGCGGAGGACAATGCCCGGCGCACTCGCCTTGCCTGGCGCCGCCTGGGAATTCTGGCGCCCCGCTAGTCCGTGTCACTTTTGCTCTAATTGTTAACCCAAATTAAACTGTAATAACTTCTTTGGTGCCCCCCCCCCCTTATTGACTGGCCTGCTAAAGGCAGAAAATCCTACCTTTGCCGACGATGCTATCAGAGCACTCGCTGTTAGCGACTTCTCAGGCCGTCGCCATATTACCTCCTCCATCCTAAATATTTCTAAGTTGTAACTAACTGAATTTTCTCTGGAGCTACTTGCAGACCAGATAATACCACATGCTTTAGGAGGGCTGTATGGCAGGATGACAAATATAATAAATTTGAATGTACCATCAAAATATTGTTGACATAATGATACAGAATTACATGTGGGAACTTTTCCCAAATATGCAAGAGCACTAAATCAACATAATATTGACAAATACTAGAACTATTTTTCATTCCTTGTGTTGAGATCTTCCTCTGGAACCTCTGAAGAGGCTTGGATGAATTGAGCACAGGCAAGGAAAAAGCAGATCTTTCTTTGATAAAGTGGAATCATAAAGAAACAGTCTTTAAGATCTATAACTATCAAGTGATAGTCTTCAACAATAATAGTCTTGAGGCAGAATTTGAGAGTCCTTGTTGTAAAGCACCCATAGGCAATATTGGAACATTGACCTATCTTAAATTGTGAAACAGTCTCTACTTGCCAGATTTCAATGTTATGTAAAAGAGGGGCTATCCCATGGGCTCATTGGCCAAGTCTATGGCCTTTTGCAGCTTTTCCAATTTCAACGGCCATGCCAGGAGGTTCTTGTAACCACTGAATTTTGAGTGGTGGGAATTTTGCTGTGATTCTAGGATAAATATCACTGAGTATGTAAATACATGTCCATTGTTTTAGTAAATCTCATCTCCATAGAGTAACTGGAAGATCTAAGACACAGGGGCATAATAAGGCAACCTGTCCCTAAGGTCCTGTGCATTTAAGAAAATCTTTATTCTGTTTAGGAGCCTTTGATCTTCCCACCCCTGACAGGGTGAGAGCAGCAGAGGTGAGTTTTCACTAATTGGATGAATCTTGTGGAAGTAACAGTAGTTAACATCTGCTCCTGTGTCTAGTAGTTCTGTAGTAGGCTTTCCTTCAATCTGTGTAGTCAGGGGAAGTTGCTTAGCAGAACTCTAAATCCATCATCACCCCAGGGGGCATCATTGCATATATCGAATGAGAATTAACTGTGCAGCTCAGGTGCCTTGGGGAAAATGACAAAATTCTTTACTTGAAATCATAATTTTATTTTGTCCTATGTAGTCAGAATCAATAATTCCAGGATGCACTTGAACACCTTGAGAGGTTAAAGTAGAACACTCTAGCAAAAGACTAATAAAACTTTTGGAGAGAGGACCCCAGACATTGTTAGGTACAATTTCCATTTTTTCCCCTTTTAGTTAAAAAGCATTCTTGAGACAGCCTAGTGGTGGTGCACCCATTTAAACTTACATAGTAGGAAGCAGAAGGACCTGCACAAGGATCTGGGTTCGAGCCCCCAATCCACACCTGCAGGGAGGATGCTGCATAAGTGATAAAACAGGTTTCTAGATGTCTACCTTTCTCTCTCCCTCTATATATCTCCCTTCACCTCTCAATTTCTCTCTGTCTTATCCAGTAAAATGGGAAAAAATGGCCACCAGGAGCAGTGGATATGTAGTGCTGGACCTGAGCCCCAGAAATAACCCTATACGCCAAAAAAAAAAAAAAAAAGGATTCTGAGAAATGGTATGATCTAGTTCTGCTGTGCCTGGGGTGGCAGCCATTGTTCACTTACTGAGAACAGATTGAGAGGAGCTCAGCTGGGTTGGGCACATGCAGTAAGAATGCTACAGAATGGGAAAGCTACCATGGGAGGGGGTGGGTTATGGGGATTGGGTGGTGGGAATTGTGTGGAGTTGTACCCCTCCTACCTTATGCTTTTGTTCACTAATCCTTTCTTAAATAAAAAATTTAAAAAAAAAAAAGAATGCTACGGTCCAAAGCTGTTGTGATTGGCTGTTGTGAGCCATCCAATAACCCTCTTTTGTTATACTAGGCCCAAGGGCTGGGGCCCTGCCTCTCATTTGCCAGCAAGGAATTGTCTTCTGCATCAGCTCTGAATGGACAGTGGATTGCTTAATTAAAACCTTTTTTATACTTTTTTTTTTTTATAGTGTGGGCATTTTGTAGAGGGAAGTTTTGACTACTTGTTACTTGTAGTTGCCCTATAGTTAGGTTGTAGGATGTTTGCCTTACCATCTCTTTGTACATGGCATAACATCACATATCCCCAACAGGCATTTAATTAAGCCTGTAGTTCCTGAATATTACCAAAATAATGCATTCTACTGAAATTTTTTTCACTATTATTCGACATCTCTGGCAATCCAGTTTTTTAAAGAATTTCTTTATTGGTTTACAGTTGACAGTAAAATGTAATAGTTTATATATGCATAACATTTCTACATAACAATACAACCCTCACTAGGTCTTCCTCTGCCATCATGTTCTAGGACCTGAAACTCCCCCTGGACCCAAGAGTCTTTTACTTTGGTGCAATCACCAACTCCAGACAGTGTTTTTAAGATTCCTAGATTTCCTTTTGACTTGTTGAGATGATTGTAAGATTGTAAGCATTTATTTAAGTTTTTGCTTACATCAAGTTTTCTATTGAACCATGGCCAAAAAAGTTACTCTTCAGAGTGACTATGGCAGCTACTACAAAAGGGCACAGGCTCAGAGAAGTATGAGAAGTTGAGGCTTTGAGGCAAAGTATCTACTATAATAGATAATTTAAAAAATTTGGTGTGATTTTTTTGTGTTTATGTGAACATAAACACTATATTATATGGCATAATTATGTATCTTATTTTAAGTCAGCAATTCCTTTTTTGATGATATCTTTTAACTGCTATAAGAATTTTATTTTATGAATATATATTGTATTTTATTGAGTCATTTATGTGATGAACAAGCATTTAGACTATTGCCATTTTTTCCCACTATTATTACATTTCATAGTGTCTCTAAATTACCTTTCATCTCATCTTAACATATTTGAAATTCATTCTGGCTTACAATTCCTTTGCAATGCTGTCTTATATTGGCACATAAAAAAATGATGCATTTTGTAATCAGGGTTATTTTTCAATGTGATAATGTGGGTGTGAATATTGATGAACATACTGCTTGAAGTGAACTGAAATCAGCAGTAACCCTGTTGTCTAGCTTTATAGTTGGCACATTGTTAAACCTAAGTGTTTTGCTGAGCTGATAGAAGTGAAATGGTGTTTCACCACAGTTTCAAATGCAGTTACTTATTTGGCTAAACATCACTTCATATGTATTTGTCACTTACATTTCTTTACTGTGGATTGTTTGCTTATATCTGGCATCATTTTTAACAGAGTTATCTTTTCTTAGATTTAGTAAAATAGCTTCTTAGAAACAATTTTAATTTTTTATTTGTTAATAGTATGTTACAAGATTGTAAGACTACAATATATAGTTATATACCACACACACCACCAAAGTTCTGTATCCCCCACTCCCCTATATAACCACCGTAGTTCTCAGTTCTCACAAGTCTTTTTTAAAAAATTTTTTTTAGCAAGTTCATTTGAATCAGATTTCTAGATTCCACATGAGTGAAACCATTTGGTAGTCATCTTTCCTGTCTTTGCTTATTTTGCTAAGCATAATCATCTCCAGTTCCATTTATTTTGTCCCAAAGCAAACAACATCATCTTTTTGATTGCAGAGTAGTAGTCCATGGAATATATACCCTTTGACTTCATTAGCCAGTCATCTCATGATGAACATTTATGCTGCTCCCACTTTTGGCTATTGTGAATAATGTAGCTATGAACATAAGTATGCATATGTCCCTTCTAGTTAGTACTTGAGAGTCTACTAGATACATACCTAAGAGTGATATTGCTGGATCATAATTCCATTTTTATTTGTTTAAGGACTGTTCATACAGTCTTTCAAAGGGGCTGTACTGGTTTGCTTTCCCATCAGCAGTGTAGCAGAGTTCCCTTTTCTCCACAACATTTCCAACACCTGTCATTTCATGGTTTGTTGATGTAAGCCATTTTCTCAGGTGTGAGATGGTATCTCAGTGTAATTTAAATTTGTATTTATCTAATGATAAGTGAGTTGGAGCATTTCTTCATGTGTCTGTGGGCCAAATGTATTTCTTCTTTAGAAAACTGCCTGTTCAACAGTATTTATACCCCTTTCTCATATTAGGGAGCTACTCTCTTCCCTGATCTAGCTTTCTGGTTCTTTTATTTTATTTTTTATTTTTATTTATTTTTAAAAAGGAGACATTAATAAAACCATAGGATAGGAGGGATACAACTCTACACAATTCCCACCACCAGATCTCTATATCCCATCCCCTTCCCTGATAACTTTCCTATTCTTTATCCCTCTGGGAGTATGGACCCAAGGTCATTGTAGGTTGCAGAAGGTGGAAGTTCTGGCTTCTGTAATTGCTTCCCCGCTGAACATGGGCATTGACTGGTCAATCCATACTCCCAGTCTGCCTCTCTCTTTCCCTAGTAGGGTGGGTCTCTGGGGAAGTGGAGCTCCAGGACACATTGGTGGGGTTGTCTGTCCAGGGAAGTCTGGTCAGCATCCTGCTGGCATCTTTTCAACCTGGTGGCTGAAAAGAGAGTTAACATACAAAGCCAAACAAATTGTTGAATAATTTTGCACCTAAAGTCTGGAATAATGCAGATGAAGTGTTGGGGGGTACTCACTGCAGACTATTGTGTACATTTGCTTTCAGGTATATATTTTGCCCTAGTTTATGGATACATGTGAACATATGATCTGTCTCAGGGGACCTGGTCTAAATCTAGGTTTTGGGACTTTGTTAGAAAGTGAACCACCTGGAATGGAATTAGAGAATACTATGAAAGGAAAGGTCTCACCTGAGTGATGAAGCTGAAGGGTTGTCATTCCACACCTGAAGTCTCTGGACACAGTCTGAAGTGAAGCATGTTGAGTTGCACTTGTTGCGTTGATTAGGTTGGGATTGGTGGATGCAATATTATTTGATATGAATTGAGAGAAGCATGCAGGAAAGTGGGCCCCACCCTAAGGTTCCAGGATTGGGGGAAATATAGGTTCTATAGTGGAAATGTGAGGTTCCTGCTGTTTTAGGGTTCAAGAAGACAATAGATAGTTATGGTTGTCAGTTTTTATCATTGTTGTGGTTATCATTATTGTTGCTATTGATGTTGCTGTTTTTTGGACAGGACAGAGAGAAATGGAGAGAGGAGGGGAAGGCAGAGGAGGGAGAGAAAGATAGACACCTGCAGACCTGCCCCACCATGGGTTAAACGACTCCCCTGCAAGTTGGGAGCTGGGGTTTGAACTGGGATCCCCATGCTGGTTCCTGCACCCTGCACCATGTGCACTCTACCTGCTGCACTGCTGCGCTACTGCCTGACCTCCCCTTCTTCCTTCTTTACCCTCTCTTGTTTCTATTTTATTTGATAGGACAGAGAGAAATTGAGAGGGGAGGGGGTGATAGAGGGAGAGAGAGACAAACAGACCTTTGGTGATGGGAGTGGAGAAAAATAATAAAATTAAAAAGGGAGAGAGACAGAGAGCTATCTGCATACCTGCTTCACTGCTCTTGAGGTGTCTGCTCTGCAGGTGGGGAGTTGGTTCTTGAACCTGGGTCCTTGGCATGGTAATGTGTGCACTCAACCAGGTACACTACCACTTGGGTCAGATAAAAGACACAGTACCTGACTTCCTCTGATGTTTTCCAGATTCTCTTCCCTCTCAGTGATTGTGTAAAAACAAAAATTTCTGGTCACAAACATTCCAGGTCCTGGTGGAACTGGGCTTCAGAGTCCTTTACTTATCTTTCCCTATCATTTCTTCGCTCAAAAGTATGGACCAAAATTCTTTTTGAGGTGCAGAAGGATTTCTGGCTTCTGTAACTGCTTCTCTGCTGGACATGGAAGTTGACTGGTTGATCCATAGCCCTAGCCTGCCTCTATATTTCTCTACGTGGACAGGGTACTTTGAGGACTTTTTTCTTTAGTAAAAATTCTATCCATATTCTTTCCTTATTTACTATTATTTATTCATTATTATTATTGCTGAGTTTTGTGAGTACTTTATCTATTTTGGTTACTAGCACTTTGTTGTGACATGTAAAGACCTTCTCCCATTTAGCAGGGCATCTTTTCTGTTTGGATGTGCCCCACTCAAGACTAAGGAAACTGGGGCCTCTTAGCCTGTGATAGGTTGACTAGAGCTTCTTTCTTTTTTCCCAACAAGAGAGTAACATACTAATACCTAGAAACACTGAATATGACCGTACACAATAAAAGGATGAATATTATTTTATATGGCAAACAATTTGATTTAAGGAACTGAGATGAGGAGGATATCTGGAGTGAGCTGGGTGTCCTACAAATGCAGTGGCCAGTATCTTCATGTGTGGGAGGCAGAGGAAGATGTTACCACACAGAAGATAGGAGCAGAGAGGCAGAGACTTTAATGATGCAGCTGCAAGCCAAGGAAGGCCAGTACCAGCAGAGGTTGGAAGAGGCAAAGGATAGGTAACACATTTTCATGTAACTGTCTTTATGGCTTTTCTCTTTTTTTATTTACTTATTTTCCCTTTTGTTGCCCTTGATTTTTTTTATTGTTGTTGTTATTATTGATGTCATCATTGTTGTTGGGTAGGACAGAGAGAAATGGAGAGAGGAGGGAAAGACAATGAGGGGAGAGAAAGATAGACACCTGTAGACCTGCTTCACCACCTGTGAGACTTTTATCTAGGCTGGATGCTTTATTAGATGTGTCATAGAGGTATTTTCCAGTAAGTGGCAAGACTATGTTACCTCCAATGTCTTAGTCATGTAAAAAGTTATACTTTTACATTTTTAGTTGGGCTTATCATTTTAACTTACGTATTTTTGATATAAGAAAACTCTATCTAGTTTTCTTTTTTCTTCTAAAGCTTCTGATTTTTTCCACTCCAATGTATAAGTCTTTTATCACTCTGGAATTTATTCTTGAGAATAGTATGCAGGGATATAATCTTATGTTTCTCCAAGTAGGGAATCAAGTGCCTTAGCATCATTGTTATATAGTTCAATTTCCTCACTGATTTAAAATGCCTCTATGCATACCCAGATCATTTCTGAGCTCTCAATTTCATTCTCTGGCGTACTTGTCTCCTTACTTTAATAAAAACAGTATTCATTCCTATTGGCACAGAAAATGTCACTCTTTCCTTTTTCAAACTTGTTATTATTAGTTTTGTATACTTGTGTTGTTAAAGATAAATTTATATTTATATACATTTTGGAGTATTTTACAGGATTATGAAAATTGAGGGGGAAACCAAAGGTATTTCACAGTTCAGTTTGATGTAATTCCTGCTCTTGAACATTCAAAGCATTCTGTCAGTATCCCTTACCAGAGTGACACACCTGCTATATAGATCATGAGCCTCCACTGACACATCGTAATTATCCAATGTCCATAGTTTCCATTAGTATTCACTCCTGGTGGTCTGTTGTGAATACATTGACAGTAAGCAAATGAATTATGGGCTATGTATGTAATTAGCTTATGGCTGACTTCATGACCTATAGCAAAGGATGTAAACTCATAAGTGATTGTGGGTATGGGAGGTTACTTAAGCAAGCATCTGATAGAAGTTCAGCCCTTTACACCTTTTGCCTTGCCCTTCTCATCTCTTCACTCTCTGTACCCAAGCAATGCTGTTTCTCCTGAGACCTGTGTGCCATGAAACTGAAAGCTGGAGAATATTTAAGACTCATGGCTCCTGCCCCATGTCTAGCTAGCCTTTTCTTTCCTGCATATTTTTTCCATCTTGGTCATTGAATTCCTAATAAAATTGTATTTTTTTGACTAGGTCCCATGAGATAGGGCAGAGATGTACACATGTATCCACAAATTAGGGCAAAATATATACTTGAAAGCAAAACTGCAAAATAGTCTGCAGTGAGTCAATCAATATATGCAGCAAGCAAGTAGAAAGACCTAAAAAGATACCTTAAAGTACCTCATCAAATAGTTTCTACTTAGACCTAGATACCCTTCTCATTCACTTCCTATTAAACTTCCCTTAGTCGCTCCAAAGGCAACCTTATCAAATAAGGACTACAAAAGCTGAATAAGGGCAAGAGACTGACATACTTTAATGATGACTCTTTAGTCACTAACAGGCCACCCCATCACCTGGGTCCCTAGTTGGGGAGTCCTGGGATTCCCACATAAACTTGCATTTTTATAAACCCCAAGCAAATGCCCACAGAAGTTTTTACTTTTTTCAGTAGTGATCATTACTGTATCACATAGAGTGTAATCACATCCCTCCCCACAGTTCTCTGTGCTTCACCTCCCTCCACCCCCTGTAATTATATCAACACTGATCTTTTTATTATCTACATGTTTTTCCCCCCAGAATGTCCTGTATTTGGAATCATAAATTATGATATCTTTTCATATTGTCTTCTTTCACAGAGTAATGTGCATCTAAGTTTCCTAGGTGTCTTTTCATGGCTCTATAACTCATTTATTTTTCTTTTCCTTTAGCTTTTGCTCTGAACAGTATTCTATCATCTAGGTGTTCCACAGTTTGTTTATCCATTTACCTACTGAAGGACGTTTTGGTTACTTTCAAATCTCAGCAGTTGTGGATAAAAGTGTTATAAATATCCATGTGTAGGCTTTTATGTGGTTTTTGGCTCTTAAGGATAAACACAAAGGTACAAAACTACTGGATCATAAGTAAACCTATGCTTTGTTTTGTGAAGTATCAGCAAGCATTCTTTCAAGGTGGTTGTACCATTTTTTATAGCAACATTTTATAATCACTTTATGCAATTTCTTAAAAAAGCTTGATATTAGAAGTACAGTTGCTTTGAATTCATACATTATTTGAGAGAGAACATAATGCTTTTATATTTTTTCTTTTGTTGAACTATACCAGTTCTTAAGAGATGTTTGATGGGGGTTGTTTGTGGGATGAGTGTGATTATCCTTGTGTAGTTTGCTTTCGATGTGTAGAAGCTTTTAAATTTCATGTATTTCTATTTATTTTGTTTTCATTTCCCACACCCATGAGGTTTAATCTCCATATCCTTCTTTGCTGTGTTTCACCAATGCTTTCTTCTATAAATTTTAGAGTTTCTGGTATAATATATAGATATTTTTTGATCCATTTTGATTGGATCTTGGTGTATGATATTAGGTTGTGACCTAGTTTCACTTTTCTATATATGGGAGTCCAGTATTTCCAGCAGCATTTGTTGAAGAGAACTTCTTCACCCCGCTGAATAGTGTTGGCCCTTTTGTCATATATTAGATAGTTGTATATGTGTGGGCTCAGTTTTTGGGCTCTCATTTATGTTCTATTGATCCATTGTGTCCATTTTAATTCTAGTGACATGCTGTTTTGGTTCCTATTGCTTTGTACTATAAACTGAATTTAAGAAGGATGATAATTCCTTTTTTCCCCTTTTTTCCTCAGAAGTACTTTGGCTATTCATGGTTTTCGTGGTTCCAACAAATTTTTGGACAAGTTGTTCAATTTCCTTGAAAAATGTCATTGATGAGGGTTGCATTGAAACTGTAGATTGTTTTAGGAAGAATGGCTATTTTAACAATATAAATTTTTCCTATCCAGGGACAAGAAGTGTTCTTCCATTCTATATTTATTTTAACAGTGTCCTTTAGTTCTCCCTGTGTGGTTCTTTACCTCCTTTGTGAGATTCACACCAGGGTATTTTATCCTTTTTTAAAATTATTGATTTAATAATGATTGACAAGACAGTAGCATAAGAGGGACATGATTCCATACAATTCCCACCACCAGGGTTCCATATCCAATCCTCTCTATAGGAAGCTTTCTTATTCTTGATCCCTCAGGGAACATGGACCCAGGAGCATTATGAGGTACAGAAAGTGGAAGGTCTGGCATGTGTAATTGCTTCTCCACTGAACATGGACATTGGCAGTTTGATCCATACCCCCGGTCTGTTTCTGTCTTTCTCTAGTGGTGCAGAGCTCTGGAGAGGTGGGATTACAGGACACATTGGTGAGGTCATCTGTCCAGGGAAGTCAGGTTGGCATTATGGTAGCATCTGCAACTTGGTGGCAAGGTATTTTATCTTTTTGAGTATGATTGTAAATGAGATTGAGTCTCTTATTTCCCTTTCCTCTGGCTCCTCATTTGTGTGTAGAAATGCTGCAGATATATGTATATTGATTTTGTATATGGCTACTTTACAGAATTTATTAATTATCTACAATAGTTTTTTTTTTTTGTAGAGTATTTTGGAGTTTTCTAGATACACTATCATGTCATCAGCAAATAGTGACAGTTTGATTTCTTCCTTTATGAGTACCTTTAATATCTCTTTCTTATCTGATTGCAGTGGTGAGGATCCTACTGAGGCTTTTTAATATTAACTGTTCAGTTTTTATTGCTGGTGCTTTTTCATAAGCCATTATTTCTAATATGCCTTAACTGCTCTCTACTAACTGTTTTTACTTGGAACTAGATCTCCCATTTGCTGTTTCTCTTTCTCTCTCTCTCTCTGCATTGTGATTCTCTTTACGTGGATATAGCTTAGTATGTCCTCTGTCCATGCAGTGTATTTACCACTCCTGCCTATACTGAGAAAGATACCTTGGGGGCTGATCCTCTATGCCTAGGTGAACTTTATCTCCCTTACCACTAGCATCTTTTGGGGAATCCACTCAGTTTCTCTTATACAGACATCCACATACTTTTTGCTGATACTTCACATAAAGGGGAGATGGGTGGAATGTGAGTGGTTACAGATGTACTATTGTGTCAGCCAGTGTTCAGGGTGCCAGTATGCTGGGTTAGCTTTGCGGCAGGAGACAGTATTTCTTTATTCATGAGTGAATGGTTCAAAAAACGAATCTAATCTAATCACAACCCAATTCCGTCCTCCATCTCTCTCCTCCTGCGGAAGAGTCCGGAACCAAGGAAGTACTTAGGATAGGGGGCGGGGAGAAGCAAGAAGCACGAAAAGGCCAGGACTAAACCAAAATCTCCTGGAGGCAGGGGGAGTGAGACCAAACCAATGTAACAGAACGACCATGTAAATAGACCACAACGTCAAGCAATGTAACAGAAGGGATCCCAGAAGCAGAACTAGAAGCATAGCAACACTATTGTTATGGTACCCCATCAGTCACACAAATCCAGGCCTTTTTGTCTTTGGAATTCCATTGTAAGCATGTAACACCCACCACTTTCCTTTTATTGAGGGGAATATGTATGCATGAGTTTTTATCCTGACCAAAGTTATCCCTTGCAGTTTTTCAGTCTCTCTATATTTTCTTTTATTCCTTCTCACTCAACTTCTCACTTCTCTCCCTCCCTTTTGTTGTTTATATTTTATATTTTAGGTAGAGACAGAGTGGCAGAGAGTGAAAGTCTCTACAGCACTGAGCCTTCCTTTAATGCAGTGGGGGCAAGACTCGAACCTGGGTCCCATACATGGCAAATCACACTATCTAAGTTAGCTATTTTGCTAGCTCCCTTTTTTATTTAGGGCTTCTCAACATTTTATGCTCATGCTGAGTTTGTTTTGAGCACGCGCGCACACACACACACACACACACACGATATTAAGTATCTTCTCAATACTTTTATGTGCTTGTTGCAGATTGTGACTTTAATTTTTGTTTTGTAATTGCTTCTCCACTGGACATGGACATTGGTAAGTTGACCTGTTGGGCAGTGCCATGGAGAAGAGAGAGAGGAGGTCCGGAGCAAGTGGGGTACACAAATCTTTATTATTGGATCAGGAGGGGGTGGCTCAGGCCAGAGCGACCATGAGAGAGAGAAAGAGAGAGGGCGGAAGTGGGAGGGATTTATTGGGCAACCACCAGGAGTGATGTGTCAGGACAGGATTGGTTGAAAAGGGCACTGTGAGGAATCGCAGGGAGTGGCAAAGCCTGCATCTGTATAATTCTCCAACATCTCCTCCTATTCCTTTATATCTAATGGACACAGTAAGGAAATGTGGAATGGAGCAGGCTTAAATGTTTTTAAGGAATGCCGTGCTCAGGTGGGAAGATGTAGGATGTTTCTGTGGAGGAGGGAAGGCTTAAATGGCCGCCAACCTTGTGAGATTTATGTGTCCCCCTGTGCTCAACCCCTTTAGAGAGAGAGACTTACCTGGAGGGACTCATCTCATAGGTTAAGTGCTGCCTGCTCAACCATCTCCTCACAATATCTCTATGTTGTTGTGCGCGGGCTGTGGAGAAGAGAGAGAGGAGGTGTCTGGAGTGAAGAGGAAACACAAATCTTTATTTGCACTGGCACCTCAGAGTTGGGTGCTAGAGAAGCAGGTTGGCCACGTGGAGGTAGCGAAAATGGCCGCCTCACGCAGTACCCTTTCCTGTGTCTGAACACCGGAGTGAAGCGCTGGCAAGAGAACGAGGTGCGGAAGAAGAAAGGCTTTTATAGGAGCAGCTTTTGCGAGAATGGGAAGGGGGAGGAGTAACCATAGCACTCCAGGATAGGATAATAACTCTCGTGAGAATGGGAGAGGGGAGTAGTAACCAAAGCACTCCAAATATCTCGGATATAAACAATGCCCTGAGGGCACAACATGGCTGAACAGGCACTCCGAGAATGTCCCAACTCTTGCGGGAACTAGCAGTAGCCTGAGGGGACAACATGGCAGATGTGACTGCATGAGCACAATTTCCCAGCATCTCCCCCTTTCCTTTTATCTAATGCCCAGGGCAACAGTGTGTAAAGTCTATGAACTACTCAGGGTCAGTCTATGAAAAACCAGCAACGTGAAGGGAAGGAAGCTGCTGTAAAATCGTCCAAAGTGTCCAAAGGGTATATCAGCAAGTCCGATAGAA
The DNA here is from genome assembly GCF_950295315.1 of Erinaceus europaeus. Lineage (NCBI taxonomy): Eukaryota > Metazoa > Chordata > Mammalia > Eulipotyphla > Erinaceidae > Erinaceus > Erinaceus europaeus. The sequence continues at coordinate 36,282,280 of NC_080163.1, forward strand.
GTCTCAGTCCAAAGTAGGCAACTAGGGGGAGAAATGGCAGGGGATGAAATGCTGCATGAGGAAGGTCAGCCTCTGGAATTCTGCTTTTCTGTAGATTGTGAGCTGGAACCGCCAAAACGTGACAGGCAAAGCAGAAGCAGAAAAGGCAGACAGGCAGTAAAAAGGTTCTGTCCTTGGAGTCTGTGAATCAGGTTCTTCAGATCGTGTCAGGTGACATCTAGGGTTTCGGGGGTGTGTGCCACTGTAGTCGTGCCATCTAGTGGGTGATGTCAGGGTGTGCAGGGGTCCAGATGTTTTTTTCCGGGATTCCTGTGGAAGAAACACAAACAATCTGCTTCTCGTGGTGAGCAGGGCATCTGATTTGAATGCTTTATAGAAAAAGAGGTTTGGTGCCTTAGCCAACTGAGTATTGGGGGATGTATCTTTCATATTCATTTATTATTTTATATTCATGGGGAAAAAGAACTTATCTTTTAACAAAGACTCTAAGGTGTAGGGAAGCGGGAACTATCTTATCCCTTTTTTTTGTATCTTGCCTTTTGTTGCCCTAGTTGTTTTATTGTTGTAATTATATTGTTTATTGTTGTTATTACTGATATTGTGGTCGTTGGATAGAACAGAGAGAAGTGGAGAGAGGAGGGGAAGACAGAGGAGAGAAAGAGACCTGTAGACCTGCTTCACCGCCCGTGAAGTGATTCCCCTGCAGGTGAGGAGCCGGGGGCTCAAACTGGGATCCTCAAGCCAGTTCTTGCACTTAGTGCCACCTGCACTAAACCCACTGCGCCACCGCCCGATTCCCAGGAACTATCTTTTAACATAAACTCTATGGCCATGCCAATAGCAACGTTGAGGGCACATGTGGCTCCCCACATGTCCCCCTGTCTTATATCATGTTTTGATGTTTGGCGGACTTTGTTTTGTGGCAGGGTGGACTGTGCCTGTCTTAGGTTGGGGATCAACCTTCCGTCTTACCTGTCATTGGAACACCTGGTCATTTTTGCCCAGTAGTACCAGGTGCCCTGTCTTAGGTTGACTGGATAGTGCTAGTTTCCTCTTACCCGTCATTGGCTAGCCAGCCCTCTACATGGTGGACGTTCTGATGGAGGGGGGCAAATCCTCCACAGCAACTCAATATTCTGCCATGTCCAGCCTATGATAGTGAGTTTGTATAGGTTGCATCTTTATGGCATCAATCTGTTGCCACAAAAGGCCATGAGCTTGTTAAGAATTATAGGACCATGGTCTGGGAGGTGTCGCAGTGGATAAGGCATTAGACTCTCAAGCGTGAGGTCCCAAGTTCGATCCCTGGCAGCACATGTACCAGAAAGATATCTGGTTCTTTCTCTTTCCTCCTCTCTTTCTCATTTATAAGTAAATTAAAATGTTGAAAAAAAGAATTATAGGATCTATTGTGAGCAGAAGAAGTAAAACAAGCTAGGGTCCCACAACTAAGGGTAGACAGGTAAGGAAGGGGGAATGTATCCATTGGTATGAAGAGGTAGGATCATATCTTAAGTCTAAGGGAAGCAGTCAGTGGATGTGATGTCCAGGGGAACAGCCATTTGTCTTTGGGGGTAGTAAAGGATGTCCGTGGCATGGGTGATGTTATAAAGGGAAACATCTTTAAATTGATGGCTGACAAAGGCAGGCCTATGGTGGCAAGACAAGATACACCAGTTAAGTGTACAAGAATATGTGAATGTTGTTAATTCACATAGGTTGGATATGGAGAAACTTCTTACAGTTTAATACCTTACCATATGAACAGATGATTCCTCATATGAAGGCTTGATAGCTGTAATCACTTACTTGTGAAAAACAATAAAACTTGTAACAAGTTAGAGGTTTACTATAATTGACTTTGGACTATAAACAGACTCAGGTTACTTAAGAGAGTTAACGCATGTTAGTAACAATGGTTTTAACATTTAGAGTACTCTGAGCAGATGGGTCATACAAAAATTTTTGGTCATTCAACACACTCACTCACAAAACACAACTGGCCAGTCATAACATAAGACATTCAGAGAAGGTGTAGGAGAGAGGGCTCTGTGAGCCAACTTTTGTAGGTTCTGCCATGTCATATTATGGATCCTGGGATGTATCCTGCATCTAGTCCTCTTGTATTATTTCTATTTCTTCAGACATAACAGTGCCATCATGAGGGTATTGTCGGACATGGCGGGCAGGAACCCAGACAGGTTTAGAGTAATTATGAGGGAAAATGCATGCAAAACCTCTTCCCATGGTCAATAGAGGGTCAGGCCCTTATGGATATATGGAAAAAGGGCAGATTTAACAGCCTCTTGACAAATTGTAGGACTATTGGACATGCCCTGGGGCAGCACCACCCATTCAAATCTGTCAGCAGGGCTGGGATTATTAATAGAAGGAACAGAGAAGGCAAAATGTTTACAATCTTGTGGATGCAAGGGAATAGAGAAAAAAAACAATCTTGTATATCAATAGCTATGATTGGAATTCCTGTGGGAATTGCAGAAGCAAGAGGCAAACCCCTTTGGGGGGAGCCCCAGACCTGCATGGTTTTATTAACTGCATGGAGATCTTGGAGGAGGCGCCATTTTCCTGAGCACTTTTTAATCACAAAGACAGGAGTATTCCATGGGCTTCGAGAATGGCAAATGTGTCCCAAGGACAACTGCTCTTGGACGAGCTCTTTTAAAATTTCTAGTTTATCCCTAGGTAAAGGCCACTGTTCCACCCAGACAGGCTCATTAGAAAGCCAGCTTAAGCGGGGTGTTTGGCTACGGACAGTGGCATTTAGTATTGGGGGTGCTGATTAGACCTGGTCTCGCGGGAACAAGTGTTACGCTCTGCAGAGGCATGTGTGGATATCCTAACATCAAGACATTCCAGAAGATCCCTGCCCAGTAGGTTGGTGCTAATATCAGCTACCAAAGGGCGGAAGTGTCCGGTAGAACCTTCCGGGTCTTCCCACATGAGCGAGTCTCGTGTGTGAAATGATTGGGTCACCCTTCCTACTCCATGTATACTGGGTCCAGGGATAAGTTCCCAATCTTGGGGAACCTCTTCTTGCCTTAAAATCATCTTTTCTGCCCCCGTGTCAATCAAAAATTTAAAAGGAATATTGCCAATCTTTACTGTCATAGAAGGGTGACCCCGTTCTAAAACAGGAATGGTCCACAAAATCTCAGGCCCCGAATTTGTACCATTCAGGGGAAAACCATCTTTATGAAATTTGGACCAACAATCTCTCTTCCAATGAAACCCCTTATGACATCTTGGACAAACAGTACGTGGCCTCTGGCTCCCTGACTGAAAGCAGGGTTGCTCTGACTGGAGGCGTGGTCGCTCTAACTGGAGGCGGGGTTTCCCTGACTGGAGGTGTGGTCACAGCTTATCAGGACATTGGTTACGCCAATGTCCTTGGCGACCGCACTGAAAGCAGGCCCAGTTGTGATTACGTGGGGTAACTGCATAAACCTGTGTCGTAGTGGGTGCCCCATAATTATCTGATGTAAGTTCCTGTGTCGCTAAAATCCAATTATCTGGTTGTAGGTGTTTAAGATTAAGGCATGCCTGACGGAATTGTGGTATCATGCCTTCCCAGACAATAGAGCGCAGGAGTAGTGAGCGGATGTCAGGATTATAAACCTTTCTCTCTAAGCTTGTCTTCACCCTTGAGATGAAGCTTGCTAATGATTCATCAGTGCCTTGGTGAAGAGAGTTAATGGGAACTGACGAATCTACATTGGGTGGGGTCACCCTTTCCCTTGCTTGTGTTGCGCTGTTCAAAATAACTGATTGGAAACCTGGCTTCTGCCTGCTGAGCTCCAGATTCATAAACTCCTTCTCCAAACAAACCATCAGAATCCCATTCTACCTGTTTGTTACTATTTTCCTGTGACTGTCTAGAGCACTCATCGTGGAAGCATGCCTTCCACTATAGGTAGAGGGGTTCTGGTAGTGCAGCACGAGCCAGGTCCTTCCAATCATGCGACATGTTAAGATGGTGGTAAAAACTCCTTAAACGGACTTGGTCCATGGAGCGTGCATCTGTCCTCCCTGACCGCTTGCCTGAGTGCTCCAAGTTTTTTAGAGGAGTTTGGCTGCCACGCCTGAGGGTTTTGTTTAGAATGGGCCACATTTACCGGGAAGGTATGGATTTGGTCTGATGGCATGGGAGAGGGAGCTACAGAAGTGGAAGGTGCTGTGGAAACTGCTGTAGTGGCCGCAGGGGAAACTGCATGCATATCTACGGGAACGGAGCTCTCAGGGTGGACTGCACATGGTTTAAAGTACTTAAATGCTGAAAAAATATCCTTTAACTCCTGTAACTCAGCCACTAGGTCTCTTAATGATGACGTATCAGCAGGAGGTGGGGTCAGAGAAGCAGAAGCCTCAGGGGAAGCCAAAACCGGGGTGGTAGGAGGAGGGGCTAGAGAACCGGAAGCCTCAGGGGAAGCAGGGGGCGGGGCCAGAGAAGCAGAAGGAACTGAACACGTGTCTGCCACAGAAGGAACCGAACACGTGTCTGCAGAAGGAGCCAAACACGTGTCTGCAGGGACAGTGGGTGAAGGGGTCATGGAAGCTGCAGAAGGAACTGAGCACATGTCTGCAGGGACAGAAGTTTGGGTGCTGACTGCAAATTGCTTAGGGCGTTTAGGTTGTAAGCACATATCTCTTAATTCTTGTATCTCAGGAGAAGCTGAACCCTGGGCAGCAGGGGTCGGGGTCGGAGGAGGAGCTCCGAACACGTGTATGTGTCTGTGGGAACGGAAATTCTGGGTCTATCTGCTGATCGCTGAGGGCGTCTGAGTCTTAAGCACATGTGCTTTAACTCTTGTATCTCAGCCTCAAGATCACTTATCCTCATGGTAGACCACGTTGTACATATCTTGTAAGTGGCGACCACAGTTATAAAAATCCAAGGGGTAGCGCAAAGTAAACCGTCTGTGAGAGTGTGAATCTGTCCAAGGGCAGGAGATAATAACTGGGACACCTCCTCATAAAACGAAAAAATTCCCATGGTAGAGGGAAACGCGGGGCCACAGAGGTGGGTGGATGCCACTTACCTATGTCTGGGTGGCTTTCAGGGACCTCAGGCTGGGCCACCCAGTGGGGCATGGGTGTGGAATACGATGGGTGCCAGATGTTGTGCGCAGGCCACGGAGAAGAGAGAGAGGAGGGGTCCGGAGCGAAGAGGAAACACAATTCTTTATTTGTGCTGGCACCTCAGAGTTGGGTGCTAGAGAAGCAGGTTGGGCCACGTGGAGGTAGCGAAAATGGCCGCCTCACGCAGTAACCTTTCCTGCGTCTGAACACCAGAGTGAAGCACTGGCAAGAGAGTGAGGTGCGGAAGAAGAAAGGCTTTTATAGGAGCAGCTTTTGCGAGAATGGGAAGGGGGAGGAGTAACCATAGCACTCCAGGATAGGATAATAACTCTCGTGAGAATGGGAGGGGGGAGGAGTAACCAAAGAGTAATTTTGAGGGAAAATGCATGCGAAACCCCTTCCCATGGTCAATAGGGGGTCAGGCCCTCTCCAAATTTTTCCGAGTGGGTCTTTCCATTTGACCTTAATAGATGGGAGGGTAGATGGTGTTTGCCAGTGAAGAATAATAGGAGGTAGGTCCGAATTATTGTAAATATTAAAGAGATTTAATGTAGTTAAGGCTTTTGCTAGCTGGATATTGGGGGGTACGTTCCTCCTTTATCTTTATTTAATTGAGCCTTAAGGGTTTGATGGGCCCTCTCGACAATTCCTTGTCCCTGTGGATTATAGGGAATGCCTGTGGTATGAGTAATATTCCAGAGGGAACAAAAATCTTTAAATTGTTTGCTGGTAAACATAGTTCTGTTGTCAGTTTTCAGATGAAGAGGCAAACCCATTACAGCAAAACAGGAGAGCATATGGATTACAAGCTTTTTTGAGCTTTTTCCCATCTGAGCTGTCACCCACATAAATTTAGAAAAGGTATCAATTGAGAGAAACACATATTTTTGTTTGCCAAAGTTTGGTATGTGGGTGACATCGATTTGCCAAATAGCATTAGCTTTTAAGCCTCGGGGGTTAACCCCAAGAGTCTCAATAGCAGGTGTTTTTATGAGACTTGCACAGAAAGAGCATGTAGCAAGGATATGTTTTAACTGTGGTAAAGGAACATCAGGAAATCGAGCTCAAAGGCCTTTAAGATTAATATGGGTTAGGGAATGAAAGTCAGCAGGATCAGAGACAGAGACTAGGAGAGTTCCTGTGGAGGCAAGGCGGTCAGCTGCAGCATTCCCTTCAGACAGGGAACCAGGAAGAGGGCTGTGGGAATGAAGGTGTTGAATATACAGTGGTTGGGTTCAAGAACAGAGCATAGAGGTGATTTGAATCAAGAGAGGGAAAAGTGGGTTGTCATCAATTCTCACATAAGAACGAGCAAGCCATGGAAGTAAGTTAACAGTATACACACTGTCAGAAAAAAGGTTGAAGCATTCTGGTACAGCTTTTAATGCAAGGAAAACAGCATAAAGTTCTTTGTACTGAGGGGAATTCTCAGGAAGCTCAGTAAAGAGAAGTTTAGGAGATTGTTTGTCTGGGTAATATATAAGGGCAGCAGCTCCCCTTTTTCCACCATCAGTGAAGACTGTAGGAGCAGAGGGAATGGGATCCCGAGAGAAAATTTTAGGTGCTAGTAGAGGCAAAAGAGGTAAAGAAGCTATCAATTTATTAGAAGGAAAATGGCTATCTATTTGTCCTGGAAACACCATGAAGCTTATGGCAAAGCGGGAATGATGGCATATGAGCCACTCTGTATCTGTGAGAAAAAAGGGCAGGATAATTAAATCTGGTTCTTTCCCTAAGACCTGCACAGACCTATTTCTTCCTTGGTGAACCATGAATGCTAACGCATCTATCTCAGTGAGGAGTCTAGGTGCTCCACCTACTGGCGTGTGAAGCCACTCGAGAACTCCATGGTTTTGCCACAATGCCCCTACTACTGTGGGGGTAGAGTTAAAGATTAGAAGGTTTTCCGGAGAGGAGGGGGAGAATTGAACAATGTGCATGTCCTGGAGGGCCTGGTTAACCCTTTCCAGTGCCAAGGAGGCCTCGGGGAGTTAACCTACGTTTTGAGGAGGGCTGTTTGTTTCCTTTCAACAGGTCAAACAATGGTTGGAGGCAGCTTGTAGGCAGATAAAGATACTGCCTAAGCCAGTTTAAATTTCCAAGAAAACTTTGTAAAGAAGCAAGAGTAAGGTTAGAAGGAAAAGTAACACTAGGTTTTAAGGGATGAATTTGCATTAGAGAAATCTCTGAACCTAAGAAAGATATTGGAGGAATTAGCTGTATCTTCTCAGGAGCTACATTAAGGCCGTTTTTCTTTAAGGCAGGAATGAGAAAATCACGTAGGGCACAGAGATCTGTATCTGATTTCCCCCATATTAAAATATCATCTGTGTAATGAAAAACATTAAGGCCCTTATGAATGTATGGAAAAAGGGAAGATTTAGCAGCCTCTTGACAAATTGTAGGACTATTGGACATGCCCTGGGGCAGCACCACCCATTCAAATCTGTCAGCAGGGCTGGCGTTATTAGTAGATGAAACAGAGAAGGCAAAATGTTTACAGTCTTGCGGATGCAAGGGAATCGAGAAAAAACAATCTTTTATATCAATAGCTATGATTGGAATTCCTGTGGGAATTGCAGAAGCAAGAGGCAAACCCCTTTGGGGGAGCCCCAGACCTGCATGGTTTTATTTACCACACGGAGATCTTGGAGGAGGTGCCATTTTCCCGAGCGCTTTTTAATCACAAAGACAGGAGTATTCCATGGGCTTTGAGAATGATGAATGTGTCCCAAGGATAACTGCTCTTGGACGAGCTCTTTTAAAATTTCTAGCTTATCCCTAGGCAAAGGCCACTGTTCTACCCAGATTGGCTCATTAGAAAGCTAGTCTAAGCAGGGAGTTTGGTTATGAACAGTGGCAGTTAGTATTGGGGGTGCTGAATAGGTCTGGTTTCGCAGGAGTGGGTGTTACACTCTGCAGAGGCATGTGTGGATATCCTAACATCAAGACATTCCAGAAGATCCCTGCCCAATAGGTTGGTGCTAATATCAGCTACTAATGGGTGGAAGTGTCCAGTAGAACCTTCCAGGTCTTCCCACATGAGTGAACCTCATGTGAGAAAGGATTGGGTTACCCCTCCAACTCCATGTTTACGGGGCCCCGGGAGGAGTTCCTAGTTTTGGGGAACCTCTGCTTGCCTTAAAATCCTCTTTTCTGCCCCCATGTCAATCAAAAATTTAAAAGGAATATTGCCAATCTTTACTGTCATAGTAGGGTGACCTCGTTCTAAAACAGGAATGGTCCACAAAATCTCAGGCCCTGAATTTTACCATTCAGGAGCATGCCATCTTTATGAAATTTGGACCAATAATCTCTGTTCCAATGAAAACCTTTCCGACATCTGGGACAAAGTGTTCGTGGCTTTTGGCTCCCTGACTGAAGGCGGGTTTGTCCTGACTGGAGGTGTGGTTGCTCTAACTGGAGGCGTGGTTGCCCTGACTGGAGCTTTTCTGGACATTGGTTACGCCAATGCCCTTGGTGGCCACACTGAAAGCAGGCCCTGTTTTGATTACGTTGGGTAACTCCATAAACCTTTGTCATAATGGGTGCCTCATAAGAGCCTGATGTATGTTCCTGTGTCACTGAAATCCAATTATCTGGGTGTAGATGTTTAAGACTAAGACATGCCTGATGGAATTGTGGTATCATGCCATCCCAGACAATAGAAAGCAGGAGGAGAGAGTGGACTTCAGGATTATAAATCTTTCTCTGTAAGGTTGACTGCACCCTGGAGATGAAGTTCGTTTAGGATTCATCAGTGTTTTGGCAAAGAGAGTTAATGGGGATTGAGGCCTCTACTGTGGTTGGGGTTAACCTTTCCCATGCTTGTGTTGCGCAGATGCGTACCTGTTCAAAATAACCGGTTGGAAACTTGGCTTCTGCCTGCTGAGTTCCAGTTTCAAACTCTCCTGCTCCAAACAATGCATCAAAATTCCATTCTATCTGTTTGTGACTATTTTCCTGGGATTGTCTAGAGCATTTTTCACGAAAGTATGCCTTCCATTGCAGGTAGAGGGGGTCTGGGAGTGCAGCACAAGCTAAGTCTTTCCAGTCTTGGGGGGTGTTAAGGTGCTGGAAAAAGTTTCATAAAATGGACTTGGTCCATGGGGCATGAACGCCATCCTCCTTCAGGGCCTTTCTGAGTTCCCTGATTTCTTTGGAGGAGTATGGATGCTACACCTGAGGGTTTTGTTTATTGGGGGCCACTTTTACCGGGAAGGTGTGGACTTGGTTTGATGATGCAGGGGAAAGAGTCACAGAAGTGGAAGCTGCTGTAGTGGCTGCAGGGGAAGCTGAACACATACCTATGGGGACAGAGCTCTTGTGGCAGACTGCAAAAGGTTTAAGGTCTCTAAGCGCTGAAAAACATATCCTTTAACTCTTGTATCTCAGCCACAAGGTCTCTTAATGATGAGGTATCAGTGGGGGGAGGGGTCAAAGAAGCGGCCGAACATGTGTCTGCGGGGGCAGCGGGGGGAGGGGTCAAAGAAGCGGCTGAACACGTGTCTGTGGGGGAAGGGGGGGTCAAAGAAGTGGCCGAACACATGTCTGCGGGGGCAGAAGTTTTGGGCTGACTACAGATCGCTTAGGGCGTTTAAGTCCTAAGCAAATATCTTTTAACTCCCGTATCTCAGCCTCAAGGTCACTTAACCTTTTGGCAGGAGGCCTTGTACATATCCTGAAAGTAGCAAATATAGCCATGAGAACCCATGGTGTAGCGAAAATTAAAGCATCTCTGTGATTGAAAACCTGTCCCAGGAGAGAAGGATATAATGTCTGGCACACCTCCTTGTAAAGCAGAAAAAATCCCATGGTGGGGGGAAACGCGGGGCCACAGAGGCAGGCGGATGCCACTTAACCTGTGTCTGGGCAACTTTCCTGGACCTCAGGCCAGGCCACCCAGCAGGGCATGAGTGCGGGACATGATGGGCGCCAGGTGTCGGGCAGTGCCGCGGAGAAGAGAGGGAGTCCGGAGCAAGTGGGGTACGCAAATCTTTATTATTGGATCAGGAGGGGGTGGCTCAGGCCAGAGCGACTGTGAGAGAGGGTGGGGGTGGCGCCGAGAGTGAGAGAGGGCGGAAGTGGGAGGGCTTTATTGGGCAACCACCAGGAGTGACGTGTCGGGACAGGATTGGTTGAAAAGGGCACTGTGAGGAATTGCAGGGAGTGGCAAAGCCTGCGTCTGTATAATTCTCCAACATTGATCCATACCCCTAGCCTGTTTCTGTCTTTCCCTAGTAGGGTAAGGCTCTGGGGAGGGGAGGTTCCATTCTAGGACACTTTGTTGAGGTCATCTGGGCAGGGAAGCCAGGAAGGAATCATGATAGTGTCTGCAACTTGGTGGCTGAAAGTTGTTAAGTTATAAAGCAGGACAAAATGATTAATGAACAAGCACCAAAAAGTACAAATGGAGAAAATGAAAATAGGAATCTTAGGTTTGGAAGAAATAAAGAAATCTGTTTTGGGTATGTTTCTAGTGGCCTGTGGCTTTTGTAGTTTTTGTTTAAGTTTGATAGCTAACATGGTGTTAGATAAAAATATTGTCTGGGAAGATGGTGTCAGAGTTAAGAATAGGGCTGCAAAGTTGGATTAGGGAAGAGAGTAGCTTCCAATTTTGAAGAAAATCTATGAATAAAATTAACTGTTTACCCCATCCACCTGACCCATGAGAAGGATTATGCTGATGTTCCTGATGGATGTGACCAGTTCTCTTTCTCTTCCTATTTGGAATTTTGAAATAAGGTTTTGTTTGTTGAAAAAAATTTACTCACTATTTATACTGATATCAAAGAACAGATTATTGCAATTTATTCTTTTTTTACTTGCAGTTTAAATTAAAAATGGTCATGAATTCATGTTATAAAATAGAAACTGTAGTAAATCATAAATGCTGGAATTCTCTCAAGATTCTTAACTTAGAAACAGTTTGGCTCTAGCTTCTTAAATGTGTTTATTTTTGTAGAAAAACACTGTAGCAGCATGTTCCTACTAAATATCTAATGATTTCAGACTTGATTTATACATAATGTCTAACTCAGTACTTGAAGGACTCTTGACTCAGTAAGGTACTTGCTTTGTTCCTCAAACATGGATGGGGTTACAAGTACAATAGTACTTGGGAAGCAACAGCTCCCAAATTAATCCTTAACCCCTGATATGGAAAGAAAAAAACAATAGCTTACTGAGACACAGTAGCCATAAGCATGCTGAGTTTAGATCTAGACTGAGTAAGACTCAGTTACCACTTCCTGAATCCTAAAACTGTTTGCTGTCATACTCTACTGTTCTACTTCCTGCTGAATTAACTCCTTTGTAAATAGGAATCTTTTGATGTATTGTAAAACTTACTAATAAATAGGTTCTGGCCTAATAGGGGTGTTCCATTGTTCATTGCCTCTTCTATAGGGGTGCATGCTGGACAGGCTTCATTTAGAACACATAACTTTTTTTTTTAACTTTTTAAAAATCTTTATTTGTTGGATATAGACAGTCAGAATTGAGAGGGAATAGAGGAAAGAGACAGAGAGACACTTGCAGCACTGCTTGACCACTTGTGAGGCTTTCCCCCTGCAGGTGGGGACCAGGGGCTTGAACTTGGGTCCTTGTGCACTGTAACATGTGCGCTCAACCAGGTGTGCCACCACCTGGCCCCTAGAACACATAACTTAACGTCTTTTGAGTGAGTCTTGGGATCCTGGGTCACCAGCCCTGCAGTTAACATGACAAAGCACAAAGGAATATTTGAAGTATATTGCAAACACTGAGGTACCCATTATCATGTCAACTATACTGCTCGATCAGATATTGATATTTTGATGTGTTATTTAGATTAAAAGGTAATGGGGGTTGGATGATGGCATACCTGGTTAAGCACACACTTTACAGGTTAAGCACACACGGTACAGTGTGCAAGGATCTGCAGGAGGGAAGCTTCATGAGTAGTGAATCAGTGCAGTAGGTGTGTCTCTTTCTCTCTCTCTGTCTCCCCATTCACTCTCAATTTCTCTCTGCCTCTATCAAAAACAAAAACAATAGGTAGAATATTATGCCTGTCTATAATGGATCACATATAGTATAGCTCAAATCTCTTCCATTCCCTCCCTTCATTCCATACTTTTCATTCCTACTCCTGGTATAATAATTGATAGTTTTTTTTTGTGTGGTTCTCCTATTGTCAGCTATGTTTCTGCACTATACACACAAATGTAGCAACAACATATTTTACAAAATTTCCCATGTTTCAAAAATGCCTATATAAGTGTGTTATACATATATTTATGTAATCTACTTTTTAACTCAACTTTATGTTTTTGAGATTTATCTATGTTCATACATGCAGCTCTAACTCATTAATTTAACATTCCATTCTGTGAACATACTCACCTTTTTTATTTGTTCTTTAGCTGATGGTCATTTAGGTTGTTTCCAATTTCCTTTTATCACAAACAACACTACTATGAATATGTCTGAAATGTTTCCTCATGCTTACGTACTAGAGTCTCTCTAGGGTTTATACTTATAAGGTAACTGCTGGATTACAGGATATAGTCATCTTTAACTTAATTAGATTTTGCCAAATTGCTCTCCAAAGTGGTGATACCAATTTGCACTTCCACTAGAATGCAGATGAGACCCTATTTCCCCAGGAGCTCATCAACACTGTTATCGGACTGGTTAATTACTGCCACTCTTATGAGGGGGAAATTGTGTTGCAGTGTAAACTTAAATAGCATTTTCCTGATTATTAATGAAATCAAGTACCTTATCATTTTTATAGGTATCAGGTTTCATTTCCATGGTTTGCAAGTTCCCATTTTTATTGGATTGTCACTTTCTTTTTAAATTTTGAGGTATAGGCCTAGATAAAAGAGCTGTCAAGCACAATGAGAAATTGATATTTGAGGTGAAACCCATTAGTGTGCATCTCAGGCATCATCAAGTTAATTAGATGATTACCTTAGCTAATATGAAGCATTCAAATATATCATTCCATCTAATAGATCTATAAATGCCAGGCAAATATGAGTCAGTCCACAAGTTGGGAAGTGGACCTGGCTTTGCAACTCTTAACAAAGGTGATGATTTTAGGTCATAAATTGACCTTATCAACTGACTCTCCTTTCCTTTCCTTTCCTTTCCTTTCCTTTCCTTTCCTTTCCTTTCCTTTCCTTTCCTTTCCTTTCCTTTCCTTTCCTTTCCTTTCCTTTCCTTTCCTTTTCCTTTTGCTTTCCCTTACTCTTCCTCCTCCTCCTTCTTCTTTTAAAATAAGTATTAGAAAAAGATTTAGTCTATTTGTCAAGTTATATCACTGGCATCTGACTTAGGACAACCCCATAATATATTGTCATTTCAAGGAGTTATATTGCATCATGTAATTCTTGGTGTCTATTAACTGGACATGGGACCAGTATTTTTGTGTTGTGCTACTTGATGCTTCTCTTACAGCACATGCCAGAAATGACTGTAACTACAAGCTTTCATGAGCTCAATATCTGGATTTTATTTTTTTTGAAATTTAATACTCCTAATTAGTAATCAATAAAATTTAAAAAGCTAGTGAAAATGCTACGTGCATACATATGTATCATGCGTTTTATGAGTGGTACTCTAAATGTATCAAATATTTAAAAAATTTTATATTTATTTATTTTCCCTTATGTTGCCCTTGTTTTTTATTGTTGTAATTATTATTGTTATTGTTCTTGATGTCATCGTTGTTAGATAGGACAGAGAGAAATGGAGAGAGGAGGGGAAGACAGAGAGGGGGAGAGAAAGATAGACAACTTCAGGCCTGCTTCACTGCTTGTGAAGCAACTCCCCTGCAGGTGGGGAGCCAGGATCCTTATGCTGGTCCTTGTGCTTGGCTCCACATGCGCTTAACTCACTGTGCTACTGCCCGACTTCCAAGTTTTTTTTTTTGGGGGGTGTTACTTTTTTGAGGTTTAATTTTTCTTATTTATATTATTATTGGATAGAGACAGAGAGAAATTGAGAGGGGAAGGGGTAATAGAGAAGGAGAGAGACAGACACCTGCAGCCCTACTTCCTCACTTGTAAAGCTTTCCCCTTGCAGGTGAGGGCCAGGGGCTTGAACCTGGGTCCTTATGCACTGTAATGTGAGCGCTTAACCAGGTGAGCCACTGCCTTGCCCTGCTACTCTATTTAAATTTTTTTCCCTGTGGTATCAGGGCCTTATGCATATGCAATTTCACTGCTCAGGGTCACTTCTTTTATTTATTTATTTTTACAGCTTTTAATTTATTTAGGATAGCAAAAAAAAAAAAGAACAAATTGAGGGAGGAAGGGAAGAAAGGGAGGGGGAGGAAGAGAGAGAGAGACACACACACATACATCTGCACTGCTGCATCACCATTTGTGAAGCTTCCACTCAAGCTCTCTGAAAACATAAAATGCTATTAATTAGGTGAAATTTAAGAATCATGGCTTATTTATATGAAAATAGGCATAATTCACCCTAATTTGTACTTTGAAATAGCAAAAGACTTGAGAATATTTGATAGTCAATGTGAAAAGATCACATTCACTCTGGAGAATATTTTAATACAAAATAGTATCTTGATTTTTTTTTCTTTTGGCAATATATTTTAAAGATTTGACTTGCTCCAATACTTCTCCATTATCCTTTCAAAGTTCGTATCTATAATCCATTCCCCTCTAAAGTAGCTGACCTTTAGCATAGTCAATTCACCTTGCTTTCACATGATTTGCTATTGTGCTCAGACATTTACTCTATGTTGTTTTAAACCTCAGAAATTACTTTCTAAGAGAGGCAGACTGGGAGTATGGATCGACCTGCCAATGCCCATGTTCATCAGGGAAACAATTACCTTCCAGACCTCTCTCCTTCTGCATACCAAAATGACCCTTGGTCCATACTCCCAGAGGGATAAAGAATAGGAAAGTTATCAAAGGAGGGGTTTGGATATGGAGTTCTGGTGGTGGGAATTGTGTGGAAATGTACCCGTTATACTATAGCCTTGTCAATATTTCCATTTTATAAATAAAGTTAAAAAATAAATCACTTTCTATTATCATTGATTTATATATTAAGATTCATCACATTTGAAAAATTACTTATTTTGCATTTTTATCTTTATTTATTTATTTATAAAATGTAAGTATTGACAAGACCATAGGATAGGAGGGGTACAATTCCATATAATTACCACCACCAGAACTCCATATCCAGTCTGGAAAGTCTGGCTTCTGTAATTGCTTCCCCACTGATCATGGGATTGGCAGGTCAATCCATACTCCTAGCCTGTCTCTCTCTTCCCCTAGTGGGGTAGGGATCTGGGGAGGTGGGGCTCCAGGACATATTGGTAGGGTGGTCTTCCCAGGGAAGTCAGGTTGGCATCATGATAGTGTCTGGAATCTGGTGGACTGCTCTGAGGCTCAGGGTGTGCTGTCCTCTCTGCAGCCCGTTCAAGCCTATATGCAATCTGTTGCCCTCCTCTCCGGCCTCATCCTGAGCTCTGCTGTGTGCTCTCTTAATCACTGCCCTGTAAGTCCTATCCTCACTCTATAATCCTACCGTCCAAGCCACTGCTTTGCAGAAAGAAAGTCAGGAACTGTAGTCACACTGCCCTCTTGGCTCCACCCCTCATTTTATTATTTATTTATTTATTTAATTTTTTAACCAGAGCACTGTTCAGCTCTGGCTTATGGTGGTGCGGGGGATTGAACCTGGGACTTTGGAACTTCAGGCATGAGAGTCTGTTTGCATAACCATTATGCTATCTACCCTCCACCTGCATTTTTCTTTAAATATCTTTTTTCCCCTTAATTCTTTTTTAAATTATTTATTTATTTATTTGTTATTGGATAGAGACAGAGAAATTGAGAGAGAAGGGGGAGATAGAGAGGAAGAGAGACAGAGAGACACCTGCAGACCTGCTTCACCGCTTGTGAAGTGACTCCCCTGCAGGTGGGGAGCCAGGGGCTTGATCTGCACCACATGCGCTGTACCCACTGTGCTACCACCAACTCCCACTATTTTTGCATTTTTAATCCATCATTTCTCTTTGCATCACAGCTCTTTTTTCTGAGGCTGTTTTACATCTTGACATGTATCTTTGAGAAAGGATCTGTTGGTGATAAGCTTAGTTTTTATTTATAAGAATTTTCCATATTATCTACATTTCATTCTTATTATAGTTTTGCTAGGTGCTTAGTTGTAGCTTGTTAATTCTTTTCCTCTAATACCTACCTTCTTTTGCTCTGTAAGCAACTCACATGCGATTCAACCACTCCCAGAACTATTCTTCTTTCTTTTAGAAATCAAATATAGGTAGAAATTTATCAAATTTACTAGACATTTATCTTTTCACTGATTTGACTTTAACTTTTCTAATACTCTTCATTTTTTCTTTTTCATCATCTTTCTTTAAACGTTTTTTAATTAAGTGTTTTTTAATTTATAGGACAGAAAGAAATGGGGGGGGAGGTAGTGAGAGAAAAGGAGAGACATCTGCAGCATTGATTCATCACTCATGAAACTTTCTATTTGTAGGTGGGCCCCAGGGGTTTGAACTCCTGTCCTTGTGCATGGTAATATGTACTTACTGAGTGCATTACCTCTTGGCACCTCATTCTTTTTCTCCTCCTCAATTTTATGCTTTTCTAAGAAAAATATTTTCTCATAAATTACTTATCTAGTGACCTTGAAGTTTTACTGTTTAGTGTTATTATTATTCCGTTTTAGCATTGTATACTTTCAGTGTGCCTGTTTTCTTTTTCAACTTTTGAACTTCTTTACTATTTCTCCTAACATTACCCCAACCAATAATCTGTTCTCTGTATTCATGAATTTGCTTTAGATTCCGTTTTTTCCCTAATTGCACCTGTTACAGAGACCATATGGTATTCGTCTTTCTCTGACTTCATTTAGCATAATGTCCTTGAGGTCTAACCTTACTGTTTCAAATGCCAACACTTCCTTTTTAAATTATTGAATAATATTCGACTGTATCGATGTATTACTTTGTTTTTTATCCATTCGATTATCAGTGAATATGTGGCTTCCATATCTTAGCTCTTGTCAATAATACTGCAATAGAACTGTTAAAAGAACTGACCTTGGAGGGTGCTTGCTTTGCCATTATCCTTGGCTCAGGTTCAAGCTTTGCCTGTAATGCACTGAGGGAAGCTTTCAAGCTGTGGAGTCTCCCCTTCTCTCTGTCTCTCTCTCTCTATCTCTATTAGAAAAAGTTGGTGTGGAGTAGTAAAGTCCCAGTGATTACAAAACTATGATACAAGGTGTAGATACTTTAAAAAAACATTTTATTTATCTTTCAGTTAGAGGGATGCATAGAGAAAGAAGATATACAGGGAGACAGAAAACAGAGACAGACAGACTGACAGACAAGAGCAGAGCACATATCAACTTTGATTTATGGAGGTACTGGGGATTGACCCTGGGATGACAGAGCCTCAAGCTTAAAAGTCTTTTGTACAGTGTACAAAAATTCAGCCTCTAGTACTTGGTCTAGTATCAAGCCTCTAGTCCCCACCTGCAGGGAGAAATCTTCATGAGTGGTGAAACAGTGCTGCAGGTATCTCTCTCATTATCTTTCACCCTCAAGCTCTCTCTGTTTTTATCTACTAATAAGTACATAAAAAATTTAAAAAGAAAAAATTCTTTTGTATAACCATTATGCTGTTTCCCAGCTCAGTGTAGTTACTTTTTCTTTTTTTATTTATTTATTTTTTATTTAAGAAAGGAGACATTAACAAAACCATAGGATAGGAGGGGTACAACTCCACACAATTCCCACCACCCAATCTCCATATCCTATTTCCTCCCCTGATAGCTTTCCCATTCTCTATCCCTCTGGGAGCATGGACCCAGGGTTGTTGTGGGTTGCAGAAGGTGGAAGGTCTGGCTTCTGTAATTGCTTCCCTGCTGAACATGGATGTTGACTGGTTGGTCCATACTCCCAGTCTGTCTCTCTCTTTCCCTAATAGGGTGGGTCTCTGGGGAAGTGGAGCTCCAGGACACATTGGTGGGGTCTTCAGTCCAGGGAAGCCTGGCCGGCATCTTCTTTCCCTGCCCCCTCTCTCTATCTCTCTCTCACTCTCTCTTGAGAGAAAAAGGGGGTGGGGGAGACAGTATAATGATTATGCAAAGAGACTTTCCTGCCGAGGCTCCAAAGTCCCAGGTTCAAGCCCCCATGTCACCATAAGCCAGAGCTGAGCAGTGCTCTGGTAAAAAATAAATTAATTATCCCTAATACTTCCTCTCCACTTTTCCAAGCTTTGGGTCCATGATTGCTCAACAATTCGTTTGTCAGAAGCAGGAACGGCAAGCAGGCATTAAGAAAGTTCTGTTGGGAGTCGGGCTGTAGTGCAGCGGGTTAAATGCAGGTGGTGCAAAGCACAAGGACTGGCATAAGGATCCCGGTTCGAACCCCGGCTCCCCACCTGCAGGGGAGTCGCTTCACAGGCGGTGAAGCAGGTCTGCAGGTGTCTATCTTTCTCTCCTCCTCTCTGTCTTCCCCTCCTCTCTCCATTTCTCTCTGTCCTATCCAATAATGACAACAACAATAATAACTACAACAATAAAACAACAAGGGCAACAAAAGGGAATAAATAAAATAAATTAAAAAAAAGAGAAAGTTCTGTCCTTGGAGTCTGTGTATCAGGTTCTTCAGATCGCGTTAAGTGACATCTAGGGTTTCAGGAGGTGTGCCACTGTAGTCGTGCCGTCTAGTGGGTGACGTCAGGGTGTGCAGGGGTTCAGATGGTTTTTCCCAGGATTCCTGTGAAAGAAACACAAACAATCTGCTTCTCGTGGTTAATTTGAACTTGTAACAAGTTAGAGGTTTATTATAGTTGATACCTCGATGATTATAATTGGTTTAAATATCTTTATGATTTTATTTAAAGGTCATCTAATGTGACCTCCTGTATCAGTCTCTACAGCAGGATCTTGAGACCAATTTTAGTTAAAATATGTATTTTAAACAGACTCAAATTGCTTAGAGAGTTAACACATTTTTGTGACAATGATTTTAGCATTTACAGTGCCAGATTGATGCCAGATCTGTTGTGGATTAATTTCCACAAGATAGTTTACAGGGCACTTTTGGGGGCCCTCCAAAGGTGTCCTGTATAGAGAATTTATATTTTAGTTTTGGGAATGTATAGTCACGTTAAACATTTAGACTTTTACCTTAAATAGTTAGTTACCTTAGCAAATTAATTTTTACCTGGTCTGGTAATAATGTAGCTGTAGGGTTACACTTTTGACTGTTAAGTTAGTGTTACCAAACTTGAGACATACCCATAAACATTTAGTTATAGCACACTGGAGGAAAAAGAACTTTTGTTATAAAAACATATCATTTTAAAAACAAATTTATATCTGTCATTAGTCACACAGTTTAAGACTAAACACTTACATATATGCCAATACTATATATAAAAATCAAAAGAGGGAGAAAAACAAAAATTTTTGAATGTTTCTGGACATCTCCAGAAACTTTGGTTGCAACCAGCATTTCTATATAAAGCCAATTACCTTTTAGAGTACTCCGAGCAGATGGGTCATGCAAAAAAATTTTTGGTCATTCAACACAGTCACTCATAAAACACAACTGGCCAGTTATAACATAAGACATTCAGGGAAAGGGTAGGAGAGAGGTCTCTGTGAGCCAGATTTTGTAGGTTCTGCCATGTCGTATTACAAGTCCTGGGATGTATCCTGCACCTGGTCCTCTTGTAGTATTTGTTCTTCAGGGATAACAGCGCCATCCTGCGGGTATTGTGGGACATGGCGGGCAGGAACCCAGACAGGTTTAGAGAAATTTTGAGGGAAAACGCATGCGAAAACCCTTTCCATGGTCAATAGGGGGTCAGGCCCTTTCCAAATTTTATCAAGTGGGTCTTTCCATTTGACCTTAATAGATGGGAGGGTAGATGGTGTTTGCCAGTGAAGAATAATAGGAGGTAGATCCGAATTATTGTAAATATTAAAGAGATTTAATGTAGTTAAGGCTTTTGCTAGCTGGATATTGGGGGGTACGTTCCTCCTTTATCTTTATTTAATTGAGCCTTAAGGGTTTGATGGGCCCTCTTGACAATGCCTTGTCCCTGTGGATTGTAGGGAATGCCTGTGGTATGAGTAATATTCCAGAGGGAACAAAAATTTTTAAATTGTTTGCTGGTAAACATGGGCGTATTGTCTGTTTTCAAAAAACTGGGATTCCCATAACGGCAAAACAAGAGAGCATATGGCTTACAAGCTTTTTAGTGCTTTCTCCCGTCTGAGCTGTAGCCCACATAAATTTAGAAAAAGTATCAATTGAGACAAACACATATTTTTGTTTGCCAAAGTTTGGTATGTGGGTGACATCGATTTGCCAAATAGCATTAGCTTTTAAACCTCGGGGGTTAACTCCAAGGGTCTGGATAGCAGGTGTCTTTATGAGACTTGCACAAGAAGAGCATGTAGCGAGGATATGTTTCAACTGTGGTAAAGGAACATCAGGAAATAGAGCTCGAAGGCCTTTAAGATTAATATGGGTTAGGGAATGAAAATTAGCAGGATCAGAGACAGAGACTGGGAAAGTTCCTGTGGAGGCAAGGCGGTCAACTGCAGCATTCCCTTTGGACAGGGAACCAGGAAGAGGGTTGTGGGAACGAAGGTGTTGAATATACAGTGGTTGGGTTCAAGAACAGAGCATAGAGGCGATTTGAATCAAGAGAGGGGAAAGTGGGTTGTCATCAATTCTCACATAAGAACGAGCAAGCCATGGAAGTAAGTTAACAGTATACACACTGTCAGAAAAAAGGTTGAAGAATTCTGGTACAGCTTTTAATGCAAGGAAAACAGCATAAAGTTCTTTGTACTGAGGGGAATTCTCAGGAAGCTCAGTAAAGAGAGGTTTAGGAGATTATCTGGGTAATATATAAGGGCTGAAGCTCCCCTTTTTCCACCATCAGTAAAGACTGTAGGAGCAGAGGGAATGGGATCCCGAGAGAAAAGTTTAGGTGCTAGTAGAGGCAAAAGACGTAAAGAAGCTATCAGTTTATTAGAAGGAAAATGGTTATCTATTTGTCCTGGAAATCCCACAAAGCTTATGGCAAAGCTGGAATGATGGCGTATAAGCCACTCTGTATCTGTGAGAGAAAAGGGCAGGATAATTAAATCCGGTTCTTTCCCTAAGACCTGCACAGACCTATTTCTCCCTTGGCGAACCATGAATGCTAATGTGTCTATCTCAGTGAGGAGTCTAGGAGCTCCGCCTACTGGCATGTGAAGCCACTCAAGAACCCCATGGTCTTGCCACAATGCCCCTACTACTGTGGGGGTAGAGTTAAAGATCAGAAGGTTTACTGGAGAGGAGGGGGAGAACTGAAGAAGGCGCATGTCCTGGAGGGCCTGGTTAACCCTTTCAAGTGCCAAGGAGGCCTCGGGAGTTAACTTACATTTTGAGGAGGGCTGTTTGTTTCCTTTCAACAGGTCAAACAGTGGTTGGAGGCAGCTTGTAGGCAGATACAGATACTGCCTAAGCCAATTTAAATTTCCTATATAACTTTGTAAAGAAGCAAGAGTAAGGTTAGAAGGAAAGGTGACATTAGATTTTAAGGGACGAATTTGCATTAAAGAAATCTCTGAACCTAGGAAAGATATTGGAGGAATTAGCTGTATCTTCTCAGGAGCTACATTAAGGCAGTTTTTCTTTAATGCAGGAATAAGAAAATCACGTAAGGCATAGAGATCTGTATCTGATTTCCCCCATATTAAAATATCATCTGTATAATGAAAAACATTAAGGCCCTTATGAATATATGGGAAAAGGGCAGATTTAACAGCCTCCTGACAAATTGTAGGACTATTGGCCATACCCTGGGGCAGCACCACCCATTCAAATCTATCAGCAGGGCTGGCGTTATTAATAGAAGGAACAGAGAAGGCAAAATGTTTATAGTCTTGCGGATGCAAGGGAATCGAGAAAAAACAATCTTGTATATCAATAGCTATGATTGGAATTCCTGTGGGAATTGCAGAAGCAAGAGGCAAACTCCTTTGGGGGAGCCCCAGACCTGCATGGTTTTATTTACTGCACAGAGATCTTGGAGGAGGTGCCATTTTCCTGAGCGCTTTTTAATCACAAAGACAGGAGTATTTCATGGGCTTCGAGAATGACGAATGTGTCCCAAGGATAACTGCTCTCTGACGAGCTCCTTTAAAATTTCTAGTTTATCCCTAGGTAAAGGCCACTGTTCCACCCAGACAGGCTCATTCGAAAGCCAGCTTAACCAGGGAGTTTGGTTATGAACAGTGGCAGTTAGTATTGGGGGTGCTTATTAGATCTGGTCTCGCAGGAGCTAGTGTTATGCTCTGCAGAGGCATCTGTGGATATCCTAACATCAAGACATTCCAGAAGATCCCTGCCCAGTAGGTTGGTGCTAATATCAGCTACCAAAGGGCGGAAGTGTCCGGTAGAACCTTCTGGGTCTTCCCACACGAGCGAGTCTCGTGTGCGAAATGATGGGGTCACCCCTCCTACTCCATGTATACTGAGTCCAGGGAGGAGTTCCCAATCTTGGGGAACCTCTTTTTGCCTTAAAATCGTATTTTCTGCCCCCATGTCAATCAAAAATTTAAAAGGAATATTGCCAATCTTTATTGTCATAGAAGGGTGACCTCAGTCTAAAACAGGAGTGGTCCACAAAATCTCAGGCCCCGAATTTGTACGATTCAGGGGTGTGCCATCTTTATGAAATTTGGACCAACAATCTCTCTTCCAATGAAACCCTCTACGACATCTGGGACAAACCTTACATGGCTTCTGGCTCCCTGACTGAAGACGTGGTTGTCCTGATTGGAGGTGGGGTTGCCCTGACTGGAGGCGGGATTGCCCTGACTGGAGGCGTGGTAGTTCTAACTGGAGGCGTGGTTGCCCTGACTGGAGGCGGGGTTGCTCTAACTGGAGGC
The DNA here is from genome assembly GCF_950295315.1 of Erinaceus europaeus. Lineage (NCBI taxonomy): Eukaryota > Metazoa > Chordata > Mammalia > Eulipotyphla > Erinaceidae > Erinaceus > Erinaceus europaeus. The sequence continues at coordinate 36,305,344 of NC_080163.1, forward strand.
GTGGTCACAGCTTATCAGGACATTGGTTATGTCATTGCCCTTGGCGACCGCACTGAAAGCAGGCCCTGTTTTGATTACGTGGGGTAACTGCATAAACCTGTGTCGAAGCTGGTGCCCCATAAGAGCCTGATGTAATTTCCTGTGTCACTAAAATCCAATTATCTGGGTGTAGGTGTTTAAGATTAAGGCATGCCTGACGGAATTGTGGTATCATGCCATCCCAGACAATAGAGCGCAGGAGTAGTGAGCGGACGTCAGGATTATAAACCTTTCTCTCTAAGCTTGTCCTCACCCTTGAGATGAAGCTTGCTAATGATTCATCAGTGCCTTGGAGAAGAGAGTTAATGGAAACTGATGAATCTACATTGGGTGGAGTCACCCTTTCCCATGCTTGTGTTGCGCAGATGCGTACCTGTTCAAAATAACCGGTTGGAAACCTGGCTTCTGCCTGCTGAGTTCCAAATTCAAACGCTCCTGCTCCAAACAAAGCATCAAAATTCCATTCTACCTGTTCGTTGCTATTTTCCTGCGATTGTCTAGAGCATTCATCATGGAAGCATGCTTTCCATTGTAGGTAGATGGGGTCTGGGAGTGCAGCACAAGCCAGGTCTTTCCAGTCCTGGGGTGTATTAAGGTGCTGGTAAAAACTCCTTAAAATGGGGAGTCGGGTGGTGGTGCAGTGGGTTAAGCACACGTGGCACAAAGCACACGGACCGGCGTAAGGATCCCGGTTCGAGCCCCCGGCTCCCCACCTGCAGGGGAGTCGCTTCACGGGTGGTGAAGCAGGTATGCAGGTGTCTAACTTTCTCTCCCCTCTCTCTCTGTCTTCCCCTCCTCTCTCCATTTCTCTCTGTCCTATCCAACAACAAAGCAACGTCAACAATGGCAATAATAACCGCAACGAGGCTGCAACAACTAGGGCAACAAAAAGGGGGAAAAATGGCCTCCAGGAGTGGTGGATTCATGGTCCAGGCACCGAGCACAGCAACAACCCTGGAGGAAAAAAAATAAAACTCCTTAAAATGGACTTAGTACATGGTGCATGAAAACTGTCCTCCCTGACCGCTTGTTTGAGTTCTCTGAGTCCTTTAGAGGTGTATGGGTGCCACACCTGAGGATTTTGTCTAGAGGGGGCCATGTTTACTGGGAAGGTGTGGATTTGGTTCGATGACTCTGGGGAGAGAGCTACAGAAGTGGAAGGTTCCATGGAAACTGCTGTAGTGGCTGCAGGGGAAACAGAACACTATGGGGACAGAGCTCTCTGGGCAGACTGCACATGGTTTAAGGTCTTTAAATGCTGAAAAAATATCTTTACCTCTCGTATCTCAGCCACAAGGTCTCTTAATGGTGTGGTGTCAGCAGGGGGAGGATTTAGGGAAGCAGGAACCGGAACCAGGTCAACAGGAGGCGGGCTTAGAGGAGTGGAAACCAGAACTGGACCGGCAGGAGGCAGCCTTAGAGGAGCGGAAACCAGAACTGGACCGCCAGGAGGCAGGCTTAGAGGAGCAGAAACCGGAACTGGACCAGCAGGATCATCTGGGGGCAGGGTCAAAGGAGGAGCCCCGAACACGTGTGCGTGTCTGTGGGAACAGAAGTTTTGGGGCTAACTGCTGATCGCTTAAGGCGGTTAAGTTTTGCTCACATATGCTTTAAGTCTCGTATCTCAGCCTCAAGTTTGCTTACCCTCATGGCAGAGCACCTTGTACATATCTTGTAAGTGGTAAATATAGCTATGAGAACCCACGGTGTAGCGAAAATTAAAGTGTGTCTGATATCAAGAACCTGTCCCAGGAGAGAAGGATATAATGTCTGGGACACCTCCTCATAAAACAAAAAAATCTCATGGCGGAGGGAAACGCGGGGCCAGAGGTGGGTGGATGCCACTTACCTGTGTCTGGGCGGCTTTTGGGGACCTCAGGACAGGTCACCCAGTGGGGCGTGGGTGAGGGATACCATGGGCGCCAGGTGTCGGTTGTGGCCAGGTGTCAGGCTGCACTGTGGAGAAGAGCGAGAGAAGGTCCGGAGCAACTGGGGTACACAAATCTTTATTATAGGATGGGGGGGTGGCTCAGGCCATGTGGAGTCAGCCGACAATGGCCGTCCCCAATACCTCGCCATGGGGCGAGAAAGGAGAGGGCACAGAAAGAGAGCCGAAGGAGCTGAGAGAGTGCGAGAGGGGGAAGTGAGGTAGCTTTTATTGGGCCATAACCAGGGATGACGTGTGGGGGCAAGATTGGTTGAAGGGGGCACTGACATGTGGGGGCAGGATTGGTTGAAGGGGGCGCTGACATGTGGGGGCAGGATTGGTTGAAGGGGGCACTGCTAGGATTTCACGGGGCATGGTAAAACCTGGGGGCGGAGACTGCATCAGAATAATTCCTCAGCATCACAAAGCCAAACAAATTGTTGAACAATCATGGACCCAAAGGGTGGAATAGTGGAAAGGAAGTGTTGGGGGGTTCTCACTGAAAACTCTAGTGTACTGCTTTCAGGTATATATTTTGCACTAGTTTATGGATATGTGTGAACATACGCTCTCTCTCACACAACCTGGTCTAAATCTAGGTTTTGGGACTTTGTTAGAAAGTGAACCCCCTGGAATGGAATTAGAGAAAACTATGAAAGGAAAGGTCTCACCCGAGTGATGAAGCTGAAGGGTTGTCATTCCACACCTGAAGTCTGTGGACACAGTCTGAGCTGAAGCATGTTGAGGTGGCAATTGTTACATTGATTAGGTTGTGATTGGCAGATGCAATATTATTTGATATGAATTGGGAGAGGCATGCAGGTAAGTGGGCCCTGTCCTAAGGTTCTAGGACTGGGGGAAATAAAGGCTCTATAATGGAAATGTGAGGTTCCTGCTGTTTTAGGGTTCAAAAAGACAATGGATAGTTACTGTTATCATTACATTATTTGGTAATTAGGTTAACTTTGAAAAGTCCTTTTGTTAGGGTTTGCTGTATAGTACCCAGTATCTTGTGTATAGCTGTACCACCAGTTGCTTCTGATCTTCTTGGTCTAGGCTTTTGAGAGAGTCCGCATATCAAATACACAGCCTATATATTAAAAAGACTCAGTCTGTGTTTTAAAAACTTCGAGACATATAATGTTTTCCCCCTCTCATATTAATTAACTAGTGATTTATATGACTACACTTTACTAGGAGTGTACATAAACACCATTCCCACCACCAGAAGACTGTGTCCCATCCCACCCATCCACCTCCACTCCCCAAAGGCCCAGGAAGCTGCATGTCTACCCCTCATTACAGGGTTTTTTACTTTGGTGCCCTTCTTTCAATTTAGTCAGATCCTGCTTTTAGTTTCCCTTTCAGATCTTCTTTCTCAACTTCTGTTGATGAGTGGGATCATCCCATACTCATCTTTATCTTTCTGACTTATCTCACTTAACATAATTCCTTCTATCTCTGTCCAAGATGGGTTGGAGAAGGTAGGTTCATTGTTCTTAATAGCTGTATAGTATTCCATTGTGTATATATACCACAGTTTTCTCAGTCACTCATCTGTTGTTGGGCACCTGGGTTGCTTCCAGGTTTTAGCTATTATGAGTTGTTCTGCTGTGAACATAGGGGTACACATAGGGCAGGTGGTGGCACATCTGGTTGAGCACACATATTACAGTGCATAAGGACCCAGGTTCAAGCCACTTCCCCCCCCTCGCCACCTGCAGGGGAAAGCTTTGCGAGTGGTGAAGCAGTGCTGTAGGTGTCTCTCTGTCTCTTTCCCTTTCTATATCCCCTTCCCTTTTGATTTCTGACTGTCTCTATCTAATAAATAAGACAATAAAAATAAATAAGATATTTAATAGAGACAGAAATTGAGAGGGGAGAGAGAATGAGAGACACTTGCCGCACTGCTTATAAAGCTTTCCCCTATCAGGTGGGGATGGGGGTGGAGGAAGGGGTTTGACTATAACCATTATAGCAGGTGAGAGATGACATCTTGTGGTTTTAACTTGCAATTCCCTGATGATTGGTGATGTTGAATATGTTTTCATATGCCTGTTGGTCATGTGGCTCCTTGGGAGAAATGTCTCTTATATCTCTGCCCATTTAAAAATTAGACTCTTTTTTTGTTTTTGGGCTGTATGATTTCTAAAAATGAATCTTGAATAATAACCTTTTGTCAGGTATATGAGTTGCAAATATTCTTTCCAATTCAGTAGGTTACCCTTTACTTTTATTGGTGGTTTCCTTTGGACAGAATCTTTTTAGTTTGATGTAGTTCTAGTTGTTTATTTTTTTGCTTTTGACCTCAGTCCAAAAATCTCTCATTAAGAAATATGTTAGGCATTGAAGAATTAATGCCTTCTAGGAATTTTATGACTTCAGGACTCGTGTTTCAGGCTAATTCATTCTGAGTTAACTTTTGTTTATGGGGTAAGACAGTGATGATATTCATTCTTATGCTGATGGTTGTCCAATTTTCCCACTTATTGAAGAGACTGTCCTTTCTCCATTGTGTAATCTTGACTCCTGTGATATAAATGAGTTGGCCACATAAGACTTGCTTGTTCATATATATATATATATATATACACACACATATATATGTGTGTGTGCATGCATGTGCGTGTGTGTGTGTGTTTGTGTATGTGTGTGTGTTTTATTTGGCCTGAATGTGAATACTTTGCTTCATGGCTGTAAACACCCCCGAAATGGTGGCTTTCATTTTGCTTTGCCTATGATTTCTATAGAAGTACAGATTTAAGAATTTATATTTAATATAGTAATATGATTAATAGTGCTGTAAGTGTAAATGAAATGACTTTATCTCACTTATGTTCTCATCTATCCAGTCCTTGAGCACTGCTACTCATCTCTCCCGTATCTTTTCTGAACTTCTTTGTATGCATTCAAGCAAGTAAGTAAATATATGTATCTCATAGCATAGGAAATGTAATCAAAGTTATTTATTGATTCCTGCTTGGTTTGTGTTTTTAGTTACTTGTTTTTTTGTTACATATTTTATTTTTTAAAATTATTTTTAGTGATTCAATAATTACTAACAAGATTGTAAGATAATAGGGGTACAATTCCACATAGTTCCCACCACCAGAGTTCAGTATCCCATCCCCTCTATTGGAAGCTTCCCTATCCTCTATCCCTCTGGGTGTATGGACCAAAATCCATTTATTTATTTATTTATTTATTGGAAGTATTGACAAGATCATTGGCTAAGAATGGTACAATTACATATAATTTCCACCACCAAAACTCCATATCCAATCCCCTTCCTTGATTGCTTTCCTATTCTTTATCCCTCTGGGAGTATGGACCCAGGATCATTATGGGGTACAGAAGATGGAAGGTCTGGCTTCTGTAATAGTTTCCCTGTTGATCATAGGCGTTGGCAGGTTGATCCATACTCCCAGCCTGTCTCTCTCTTCCCCTAGTGGGGTAAGGATCTGGGGAGGAGGGGCTCTAGGACACATTGGTTGGGTTGTCTTCCCAGGGAAGTCAGGTTGGTATTGTGATAGTGTCTGGAACCTGGTGTCTGAAAAAGAGTTAAGATATAAGGCCGAACAAATTGTTGACTAATCATGAACCTAAAGAATATTGCAGATGAAGATTTGGGGTCTCCATTTGGGAAAAAGCTAGTAGGTCTATTTTAGGTATATTCCAAGGGGCCCATGACCCAGCTAGTTTTTGCCTGCGCTTGACATCTAATGTGCAGGTGATCTAAGTTATTGTCTGGGGAGATGGTGTCATAATTGAAAAAAGGACTAGAAAGCTAGATCAGGGAAGAGAATAGCTCCCAAATATGGGAAAAGTATATAAATATTGTTAATTGTAACCCCATAGATTTGATCTGGGGCCCATATTCAGCACAGGAGCCTATGTAACCTCTGCATCCTCGTAGGTGTGATCTGGCATTTCTGTGGTCATGGCTAGGAACATTCCAAGCTGCACTAATTTCAGGACCTATCATTCTCGGGTGATAGGTAGAGTATATTCTCTAGCCTACCTTTGGAGAATGGAACATTCCTTACCATTGTTGATCCACATTGAGGGCATGGTCCTATAGGGACCCACAGAGTGGTCCATTATGTTGTTTCTGATGGAGATGACCAGTGACAGTGATGAGATGGATCCACTAGAGGTCTAGGCTTATCATGTCTGTGTAGGAATCCCAGGACTCCCTGACCAGGGCCTCAGGTGATGGGGTGGCCTGGTAGTGACTAAAGAGTCATCATTAAAGTATGCCAGTCTCTTGCCCTTATTAAGCTTTTGTAGTCCTTACTTTGATAAGGTTAGCTTTGGAGTGATTGAAGGATATGTAGTAGGAGGTAGATGGTATATAGGTCTAACTAGAAACTATTTCATTAAGTATTCTGTGGTATCATTTTAGGTCTTTCTGCTTGCTTGCTACATTTTATTGACTCACTGCGAACTATTGTGCACTTTCCAAAATTTTTTATGGTATGCAGAAGGTGGAAGGTCTGACTTCTGTAATGGCTTCTCCACTGATTTAGTTACTTGTTTAAGAAAGTTCTATAACTCTGAGTTTTAGAGATTAATTTCTTTTAAAGTTTTATAGTTTTGTTCTTTAATATTATTTTGATATGGGCAGTGAATTGTCTTAGGGCCACTAATTTAATTGTGTGTATTTACTTACTAATCCCCCCACCCCCCACTGCTCCTGATGGCTATTTCCCCCTTTTCTCTGATAGATAGTGAGACACAGAGGTAGAGATGGGGAGAGGGATAAAGGGAAGAGACAAAAAGGAGAACTGGGGCTGGGTGGTGGCACACCTGGTTGAGTGCACATGTTACTGTGTGTGAGGACCCAGGTATAAGCCCCTGGTCCCCACCTGCAGGGGGAAAGCTTCACAAGTGGTGAAGCAGTGCTACAGGTGTCTCTCTGTCTCCTTCTCTGTCTCCCCCTTCTTCTCAATTTCTGGATGTCTCTATCAAATAAATAAAGGTTTTTTTAAAAAGGAGAGCTACTTGAAGAACTGTTCTACCACTCATGAAGCTTCCCTCCTACAAGTGAGGACCAGGGACTTGAACCTGGTCCTTCCAATATGGTAACATGTGCACTCTAACAGGTGCACCCCAACCTGGCTCTTTCACCACCCCCATTTGTCTTTAACGCTGTCTCTTGTGGCATATATCTGGCTTCTATGTATATTTGGACCTGTCTCTGGGGTTTAAAATTTTTAAAAATATTTATTTATTTATATTCCCTTTTGTTGCCCTTGTTTTTCTTGTCGTTGCAGTTATTATTGTTGTTGATGTTGTTGTTGGATAGGATAGAGAGAAATGAAGAGAGGAGGGGAATACAGAGAGGGGAGAGAAAGACACCTACAGACCTCTTCACCGCCTGTGAAGTGACTCCCCTGCAGGTGGGGAGCCAGGGGTTCGAACTGGGACCCTTATGCCAGTCCTTGTGCTTCATGCCACATGCGCAGATTTTTTTTTTAATTTTTAATTTTTAACCAGAGCACTGCTCAGCTCTGGCTTATGGTGGTGCAGGGGATTGAACCTGGTGTTTCTAGGATTTTTACTCAGATCCACTGACACATTTATTCAGCAATATGACTTTGCTTTCATTGCTATACTTTTATACGGACTCTTATCTGTTGAAAATATGATAAACCCTACCATTCCCTACTCCCACATTTGGGATATTTTTACTTAAACTTTTTAAAATCTGTATTTTTACTGTGAGATAGAGAGTTTCACATGAAGTAAAGTGAAGGAGAGAGACAGACCAGAGCACCACTCCAGTGTACGTGGTACCGAGAATCAAACTGGGAACCTCAGGCATGACAGTCAGATGCTTTACCACTTGAGTCATTTCCTTAGCCATTTGGCTGTTTTTAGCCTTATGGGATTTGACAAGATTTGATTATGTTAATTTTTAGAGGACTTGAATTCATGAAATTTATGGATTAATTTGGGGGAGATACTATTTTTTAGGTAGCTGGGGCTTCCCAGTTGTGAACATATCACATATATCACCATAGTATTTTTAAAAAAATAAGTAGGTAAGTTTTCTCTATGTTACATTTCCCTACCTTTGAGTGGTATTTACTTTTATATTTTTGTCCTCTTATAAATTATGCATCATTTTTAGGAATGGGGGGTGGCTCAGTGGTAAAGCACTTCACATGTATAAGGCTCTGGGTTTGACCCTGGCACCATATGGGAGCAGCAAAAATGCCACAGATGGTGGAGCAGTGCTTTGTTCTCTCTCTCTGTTTCATTCTGAAAGAGTAGGAAAACTCTGGGCTCAATGGTAGCATGCATGCAGAAGACACTGGATTTATTTAACCTTCAGAACCACATTAAAAGAAACTATGCACTTAAAAGACATTGTGAAGTGCTGGCTATATTATCGAAGGCCACAAATACCTTCCTTGTATATGTTTATGGAGTTGCACACTATTTTATTTGTTTTTAATGGTGCATCTTAAAAATTTTTGGAATTTTTATATTCTTAAATATGCTATCAATAATTACATTTTTGTCTTTTCTGGAACTTTATTTGATAGGACAGGGAGAAATTGAAATGGAAGAGGGATAGAGGAGGGAGGGTGGGAGGGAGAGAGACCTGTTGTACTGCTTTAATACTTGTGAAGATTTTCTTCCTGCAGGAGACTTGAACCTGGGTCCTTGTGCATGTTAACATGTGCACTTAACCAGGTATGCCACTGCCCAGCCCCCATTTTATCTTTTCAACATTATGCCTGTCTACCACACACTCATCCACCCACCCATCAACAGCAGTCAATCTTTTTTACATTTATTTGTTTGTTTAATGTAAGAGGGGAGGGAGGGGAAAGGAGAAGGAGAGGGAGGGGGAGGGGGAGGGGGAGAGGGAGAGAGAGAGAGACCATTGTGTCAGCTTGCAGTGCCAGGGATTGAAATGGGAACCTCAGACACACATGCCCTGTGCTTTGCTGGCTAAGTTAGTCCCTCAGCTGCAGTCAGTCAATCTTATTACTGTACTTGCTAGGACTTTCAATACTGGGCTGCAAAGAGGGGGAGACAATGGATGTTGTGATTTATTGCTGACTATAAAGGGAATGAGTGAATTTAGCTTTTTGACCTTAAACCTGATATAGATTTATTTACCATTATTAGTTAAAATTGGCAGCTTCTGTTACAATCTCCAACTATTGGTGTCTGTTCCAGAAAGAAACTGCATCTCTTGCTCTCTGAAGTTTCAGATCATATATTTCTCATGGGTGTTGGCCAGTTCTCAAAATACTTACAAAAGGGATGCAGGCTCCTTCTAACACCTGGTTTCTAAGGCCACATGGAAAAGGAGGGAACATGGAGGGTCATGTAGAGGATGGTCTCTGAGGCCAGTCCCAGAATGCTATGTATCACTTATACCTACTTTTAATTTTTTGAAATTCATTTATTATTATTATTTTTTGCCAGTGCACTGTTCAGCTCTGGCTTATGGTGGTACAGGGGATTGAACCTGGGACTTTGGAGCCTCAGGCATGAGAGTCTGTTTGCATAACCATTATGCTATCTACCCTCCACCCTGTATGAATTAAAAAAAAATTTTATCTATAAAAAGGAAACACTGACAAAACCATAGGATAAGAGGGGTACAACTCCACACAATTCCCACCACCACAACTCTATATCCCCTTCCCTTCCCGCCCTTTCCTTCCCCTGATAGCTTTCCTATTCTCTAGCCCTCTGGGAGTATGGACCCAGGGTCATTATGGGGCACAGAACACCCATGTTCATCAGGGAAGCAATTACAGAAGCCAGACCTTCTACTTTTAAATTTTTTTATTAGTGATTTAATAATGGTTGATAATATTGTAGGTTAAGAGGGGGGTACATTTCCATACAATTCCCACCACCAGAGTTCTGTATTCCATCACCTCCATTGGAAGGTTTCCTGTTCTTTATCCCTCTTGGAGTATGGACCAACGATCTTTATGGGGTGCAGAAGGTGGGAGATCTGGCTTCTGTAATTACTTCTCCACTGAACATGGACATTGGAAGGTTGATCCATACCCCCAGCCTGTTTCTATCTTTCCATAGTGAGGTAGGACTCTGGGGAGGTGAGGTTCCAGGACATATTGGTGGGGTTGTCTACCCAGGGAAGTCAGGTTGGCTGCGATGGACCGCTACAGCGGAAGAGCAGCAGGAAGGATCAGGGAACTCTGAAGGCGACCACCTGGTGGGTCAGGAATCGGCACAGGGGAGAACAGAATACACCACACTCTGTTGGAGGGTGAATGTGAACACCATTTTTATTCAGCCAGTGAGAACTTATATATCTTTCAGCCTTACATAAACAATATCTGAAACAGAAAGTAAAGCTCATTTCTTAATCAGATGGCCTTGCGGTTTTACACAGTAATGTCGTACTTTATGGGGTGATGCATTTCTGAGTAATAGGCTTAGCAGATAGTATTTTATGTAGAGTTTTAACATATTTCATAAGAGGAGGTGAGTAAGTATTATTAAGAATTTTTCCTAAAACTTTATGTATTTGATGACTCATAACTTTGTCCACCTCATTTCCTGTTCATCTGTATCTAATCTGGGAACAGGGGCTGTTTGTCTCCGATTACACAGCATCATTACCATGTACATAATGAAAACAATAATCAGTTTTCAATTTAGATCTGCTAAGAATGCCAAGACCCACTCCCAGAATTCTTCTTCCTTGAAGAGAGTTTTCTAGGGTGCTGACCCTGTCAGACCCATCATTCTGGAGTTGAGTGGGGCGTGGCAGTTGGCATCCTGGTAACATTTGCAATTTAGTGATTGAAAAAGATTAAGATACAAAGCAGAACAAATTACATAATAATCAGGAACCTAAAGGTAAGAATAGAGCAGATGGAACTAAGGGTCTTCATGGGGGAAGAAGCTAGGAAATCTATTTTAAGGATGTTCCAAGGGACCCAGGACTTAACAAATTTTTGCCTGAGTCTGACAGCTAACATGCAGGTGGGCTAAAAGTAAAGTCTGGGAAGATGGTGTCAGAGTTGAGAATAGGACTAGAAAGCTGGATCAGGGCAGAGAGTAGCTCCCAAATATGGGGGAAGTATATAAATACTGTTAACTGTAAACCCTACTGATTGATCTGGAGCCCATATTTAGCACAGGAGCCTGTGAAACCTCTGCATCCCTGTCAGTCTGAGCTCCAAGTCAATGATCCCAGCAAGGGACATTCTAGGCTGCACTCAATACAGGACCAGTCTTCCTTAAGTGGCAGAATGGGTTTATCCAGCCTCTCTTTGGAGAGTGGGGTAGACTCTACCATTGTTATTCTACATTGAGGGCAACAGTCCTGTGGAGACCCACAAGAGGGCTTATGGTGTTGTTCCTGATGGAGATGACCAATGATGGTGACTTATACCTACTTCTAACAGTCAGAAGAATATCACAAACATCACACTATGAAGGATGCTGAATAATGTCATCTACTTCATGCTCAAGGAACTGGCTTAGGAAGAGGTAGGGAATTTTGTGAGTGTTCTCTTCTCCTATTCACCAAGTAAGTATGCCACAGGGCCTTCTCCTAAAGGGATACACTGCAGGTCACATGTAGTTGTGGCCTCCAGGTAAAATCCCAGATTTCCTGGTGTCCAGGTTCTTGTTTAGGTCCTGTTATGGCTCTGTGCCATCTGCTCTGAATTGAGAGGACAAGTCCCAGCAAAAGGCCAATGAAGAAACAAGTGCAAGATGAAGTTCTGTGAGGACTTCTGTTCAGAGCAAGAAAGCAGAGTGCATGTCTGGCAGACTGTGGCCAGCAGCAGTGGGTTTGCTGGCAGTAACCCATGGGGGTCTCTCTGCTCCCTCCAATTCAAGTGCAGCAATAGCACTGAAAGAGAGTGTTCTCAAAACAGATGCATTTCTTAGGGAGTTCCCTTTTGTTTTTAATTTGAAATGAGTTTTTATGGTTAAATCTTTTAAAAATATTTATTTTACTTTAATGAGAGAGTGTGTGTGTGAGAGAGAGATGCAGAGAGAAATACACAGAGAAAGGACAGAAACTGTTCAGCTCTGTTTTATGGTTGCCCTGGAGATTGAACCTGGGAACTCAGAGTCTCAGGCATGAAAGCCTTTTGCATTAACAATTATGCTGTCTCCTCAATCTACTATGGGTTTTTACTAAAAAATATTTAGCCCCCATCAGGGGCCCTAAATAGAGCCCACATTATTATGAGCAAAGACTCAGGTTCAAGTCCCTGGTCCCCACCTGCACAGAGGAAGCTTCATGAGTAATAAAGTAGTGTCGCAGCTCCCTCTCTCCCCTCAATTCTGTGTCTATCAAATAAGTACATAATAAAATAGGACAATATTATTTTAAAATTGTGTGTGTGTGTGTGTGTGTGTGACCAGAACACTGTTCTGTCACACGCAATGTTTGTTGTTGTTCCTGTTAGATGGTGAGGGGCTAGAACCTAGGGCTTCTCAAATATAAGGCATGCTTTTTGGTGCTGAGCTGCCATCTAGCCTTCTACCCCCCTTACAAGTTATGAATGAATGTTGAATTTTACCAAAGGCTTTTCTGTGTCTTCTTAGCCAGTGATGGATTTTTATTTTCATTTTGAACGTATTAATGCAGTACATTGCATTAAAAGATTAGAATTTATCAGTGCAGGCCATACTGGGATATGTGCTTCTTGACTGTGAAGTATGATCTTCTAAAATCTGGCTTGCTAGAGTTTTGTGTGGAGTTTATCTGTCTACGACTCATTGTGAGATTGGTGACATGATTTTAATTCCTTTGACTGTTCTTGTCTGACATTTGTTCTCAGTGTTTACTGGCATCATAAAATGAACTGTGGAGCCTTCCTTTTCTGTTTTCTAAAACATTTTCTATCAGATAGAATCACCTCTTAAACTGTCTGGGCCTGGTGCTTCATTTTTGTTTTTGTGAGTAGATTAACTATTGATTTGTTTTCTTTTGGAGATTTCTTTAGGTTTTCCATTTCTTCTTTAGTTTGTTTTGGCAAGTCATTTTTTTTAGGCAGTGGTCCATTTCATTTAAGCTTTCATATGGATTCTGTAAAATTGCATATAGTACTCCACCATGTGAAAAAAGAAATCTGATGATTCTGTGAGAACGATGGGTTCTATTGTTGTTTATAAAACTCTTTCCTGTTAAGTTTTGCTAAGAGTTTAATATCTTAATGACTTTTGCCATGAATCAGCATTTGGTTTCTTTTTCTTTTCTCTTTCCTTTTTTCTTCTTACTGAGACAATAGGAAATACATTAAGGGCCTTGCACATATGTGATGCTGCTCAGGAGAGAAAAGGTGGGGAGAAATCGTAGCAGTACTCTATCACCCATGGGGCATCCTGTGCGTCACAATGCTTCCATATGGTACTGGGGCTCAAGTCCAGGGCCTCATGCATGGGAAGTCTATGCTCTACCAGGTGAGCTATCCCTTGGCTGCTTGTCACTTCTTCTTGTCATTTGCTTCCTATTTTAAAATTTCTGCTCTTACCCTATTTTTCTCTCTGTTTGCTTTGGGTTGCCTTGTTTGTTTTTGTTTCTGTAATTTATGGAGTTGACTGCTCTGCTCTTTGATGTTAAGGCTTTTACTCTTATCTAATGTAGGTATTCTTTTTTGGGGCTGGGTGAGTGGCTATTCTTTTTTAACATACATGTTGCTCTCTATGTACAGATTTATGGATACTATGTAAGTTCTGATGTGTCAAATAATATGCCTATATTTTCAATGAATCTGAACTATTTGAAATTTGCTTTATGATTTCTTCTTTGACTTATGAACGACCCACAACTACACATTTTAGTTTTCAAATGTGTGGGTGAGATTCTTGTTATGATTTGTGTATTTGATTTCTGTTTTCATGCCTTGTGGTCCAGAAGCATGCTTTGTGATTTTGGCTCTGCTATTTTTGAAACTTTTTTTTTTTTTTTTGGCCCATGGTTAGATTTTTTTTCTACATAGTTTCATGTGAGCTTTAAAATACTGTATTCTTTAAATGCTGCATGCAGGGTCCTATATGCATCTGTCTATCAAGCTTTCTTTTCATGTTTTTCTCATCTTCTATATTTTTTGCTAGTGTTTCTTTGCTCAAGACAGTTACTGAGAGAGCTGCAGTGAAGTCTCTTGCCATAATGGTTGATTTGTCAACAGCCCTTTGTTGCACTATCAGTTTTGCTATATATATTTTGAGGCTGTGTTTTATCTATCTGGTAAATGGCCACATTGATCATATAGTAGTTCTCTTTATCCTTGCTGTTTACTGAATAGTCTACTGTCAGGTACTAATGTGACCAGAAGAATTATTTTAATATATATTTGACTTGTATTTCCAATTCATTCTTTAATGCATTTTCTCCATGTGTTTCTTATGGAGCTATAATTCACAGTCTATAAAATCCATCATTTAAAGGCATGCAGCTGAGTGGTTTATGGTACACTCACACGGGTGTGCAGCCATCACTGCTGTATGCAGAACTTTCTTTCTCCCCTAAGGAAGCACTGCTAGCTGTCATTCCCCATTTTCTCCCTCCACTCATCACACCTGGAAACCACAAATTACTTTCAGTCTCTATGGATTTGCATATTCTGGGTAATTTCAGTGCAATCTAACAATATCCAGACTTCTGTGTCTGTTTTTTTTTTCCCACTTAGCAGAGGATTTTCAAGGTTGATCTGGCTCACAGCACAAATCCCTATATATTTTTTATTTCATTTTCTTTTTTTAAATTTAATTTAATTTATTTATTCCCTTTTGTTGCCCTTGTTGAAATCCCTATATTTTAAAAAAGTGATTGAGTGGGAGTCGGGCAGTAGCGCAGCGGGTTAAGCGCAGGTGGCGCTAAGCACAAGGACCAGCGGAAGGATTCCGGTTCGAGCCCTCGGCTCCCCACCTGCAGGGGAATCACTTCACAGGCGGTGAAGCAGGTCTGCAGGTGTCTGTCTTTCTCTCCCCCTCTCTGTCTTCCCCTCCTCTCTCCATTTCTCTCTGTCCTATCCAACAACAATGACATAATAGCTACAACAACAAAACAACAAGGGCAACAAAAGGAATAAATAAAAATAAATAAATATATTTAAAAAAGTGATTGAGTAACATTCCATTGTATAGGTAGACGTACAGTGCTAACCCATTAATCATTTGGTGGACATTTGGATTTTCCAATCCATTCTTTTTATCTTTATATATTATTGTGTCTTATAAGTTTCTCTTACAAATAATACAGACTGTAATTGTCTTATAAAATTTCAATCTAACAATCTCTGTATTCTTCCACTGTTTCATTTGTCATATTCTTCCACTATGGAAACTTTCTTCCATTGTGATTACTGTTGTTAGGCTTTATTTTTAGCATCTTATTTTGCTATTTCTATTTATCATACTTAGTTCTGGCTAATGCACTATGAGCTGCAAAAGTATTTTTTTTCACTTTAAATTAGATCACTTATTTGCTGATTCTCATTTCTTTAAATTGGGATGATGGTTGTACAGTGGTTGACACATGGCTCAATTTTTCATCCCTTATGACAGGTGTCTGTAAAACACTTTCAGTCCTAACTTGGTTCCTTTCCCTGCATCGTACACTAGGATCTTAACACTTTCTCCATTCCCTCCCATTCCTTTCCCTCTCTTCCCAGAGATCTTTGTTTTGGTGCAATACGCCATATCCAGTCCAAATTTTACCCCGTGTTCTCCCTTGCCTTGTTCCTTAATTTCTGCCAGTAAGTAAGATCATCTGGTATTCATCCCTCCTTTTGGTTTACTTCAGGCTGATTCTGATTTTAATTTTCTTCTCCCTAGCCCCAGAAATTGTGGAATTGTGTTGAGGTGGAGTTCTATTTATTTATTTTAATTTTTATTTATAAAATGGGAATATTGACAAGATCATAGGTACAATTCCTACCACCAAAACTCTATATCCCTATTTATTTGTTTTTTAGTTATCCTGGGTCCTCTAGAAACTATAATGAGTACAGCATCCTAAGAGATTTCACTAGATGACTCATCTCAGGATACTGGTGCTGGGGATCAAACCTAGGACTTCTCTCATCTAAGTCCTGTGCTGTACTGCTGTGCTACCTCCCCGATTCCTTCTTTGACTTACAGTACAACCCTTTCCTGGGTGTCCGGTTGCCAGTCCTTCATGCTGGCTTCCATGTTTTCATGAGCCAGATCCTGTTGTGACCCCAACAGGAGTTTGGGACTATTAGCATACAAATGATGTCACTCTGAGGAGGTGCTTCAGAGAAAGGAATGTATAAAAGCGAGGGACTTCGAGCACATCGCTCTCTTTGGCTGCTGCTGCTTCTGGTCAGAAGCATCTCGGCAGAGGTGAGCCATGGCTACTTCTCCTGGGAACTGAACATGTGTGACTCTGCTAGCCAGTAAACTTTTAGATCCTTCTACAGCCATGAGCAACCCTTACCAGAGCTGATAATTGTTTATCTTATGGGACTAAACTTTTGATAACTATATTTAGACTTTAGACCTAGCATACTCTTAACCCTTGATGATGATTGCTTATTTTGCCTTTTACCTGTTTCACCCTAATAAACCTTGTATTGTTTAAACCAGTTCCCACCTCCCGCTGTAAATCCTTTCACACACCTCAGCAGCCCCCACCCCAACCTCTATTTAAGTTAAATTACAACAGATCCCAATTTTCCTTTGTCTGAGATCCTACACACAGAGTTATGGCACAGCAGGCTCATGCTTGCAGAGGGCAGGGACCATTACCCTTGTCCAGTGCTCTCACCTCCACCCCAGCACAGTGTTGGCACATGATGGCTCTTCCACTTGGCTATTTTGGTGACCTTCAAGCATTTTCTGCATTCTGCACCCTAGAGCAAAGTCTAATCTTATGAGAACCAAGAGAGAAGGGGGCCAAGACTGGACTAGAGTCTGGGAACTGTAGTGGATTTTAAGGGCTGGCCAGGGTAGGCTCCATATACAAGTTGGCTGTGCACTTTGAGAGGAAACAAGGAGATTTCTGGGTTCAGGTGGCTGCCTTTGTCCAACAGTACTTCGGGCAGAGACAGAACAGGGGCTATTTGACCACTAAGAACTTACAGCGATACCAGATAGAGGGGTTCAAGGACCCTGAGTGGTTCTTCCTGCATCAGCTCTTACTTTTCAACAACAGTGGACAGATGGACACCAGACAGAATGAACTTTTCTTGGGTTTTATTGTAAAATCCTCAGAAAAAGAGCATTTACAATGACAACACTTTATGGTAATTTGTGACTTGTCTTTATATCCAGAGATACTACAAATACACGGTGTGTTCAATACTGTGTGACACGTCAACGCAAACACAAACTCATTTCAAATGCCACATACTTACAGCATTGGTACAAATTTCTACTAAAGTTGATGTATTAAAAATAATTTATATATATTTTATAAATAAGGAGAAAATTCACATGTGTAGTATTTGCGGGAGGTCTTTTGAGAAATACTGGTGAATACAGAAAATAGATTTTGGAGTCTACACAACTGCTCAAAATAAATGTAATCTGCCTTGACATAAGAGAGCTGGGTGTTTGGGTGTTTTCTTCAGTGCGGGAGGGCTAGACAGGGAATGGGACAGATGATGTGAGCAACATCATAGCTTAAGGGTTGTCTGGTGACACTATAGTAAGAGACAGTGAGTGTGACCACATCAGCAAAACTCCATGCCCAGTTCTGCTTGTAGATCATCTCACAGGCCTTCCAAAAACACGAGCAGCAGGGGAAGATCGGGCAGGCCAGGATAGGAACAGAATGGGGCAAGGCGTTCCTTGGATATGCTGTGAATCTGGGGTGAATGGCTTATGGATTAGTTGTCCCCCACTCTCTGAAGCAGCTAAAATAGCAAGAGACTGGTCAGTGGCTGAAGGTTCAGCCAGTGTTCTCACGGGAAGCTTGTGGACTCCTTAGCCAACCAATGCCAGTTGCCCTTCCTTGTGGACAAATGTGGTCTTGAAAAGGGTGTCTCCACAGGGTGGCACATACCCATCCTGCACCAGGCTCCATGAAGGGGTGAATCAGCAGTTATCACTTGTGGCCTGCAGGCTAAGCCCAGCAGACCCCTCTTTCTGGGCCACAGAGGGAAAGGGATGATCCCACATTACTCAAAATGAGCTTAGGAAGATGGCTTTGTTAAAAAAAGAAAAAAGAAAAAAGAAACCAAAAAAGTGCATGTCAAATACTGTGGTGCTAGCTAAAGAAGCCTTACTGTGAATCTACGATGCCAATTCCTGCTCCCCCTGGATTTGATAAATTTGCATTCATTACATGTGGTTAAATCCCTATCTCTGGCCAGAGCTCCAAGGAAGCGTGAATCATGCTTGCTGTGTTCTGGCATCTGCTGGGTGGTTGGGGCTTAGAGCCTGTAGGCCCAGAGAAGGTGCTCAAGTCCTCCAGTGCTTTGGCAGGTGTATATGTAGACACTTGAGCAGGAAGTGGGCTGCACTCCTCCAGATACCTAGAGTATTATAGTGTGACACTTTAAGGACAGGTATTTATATCTTCCCCTTGAATTGTTTTTGTACTTCTGTCCTATGATTTCTATGACTTTTGCAGAGAGACTAAAGTAGCCAGTGGCTTTCTTGAACAAAACCACACTGTCTACCTGCCAGTCTGGGAGCAGACAGCAGTGCCTGGACCTTTGAATGGATTCTCACTTGGCCCTCCCAGAGCAAGGACAAAAGGCCATGCATGCTTTGGCTGGTGTGGGAAGGTGAGTAGCCCCTTGAATTATGGGGCTACGTAGAGGATCATGGACAGAAGGCCTGAGACATAGGAGGGAGAGGAAAGGCAGAGACTAAGTGGGTGGAGGGAGGAGAAATAGAGGGTGTCCTGCATGACAATATCCAACCTCCCTGACAGTTCCGAGTATTTCTAGCAGGGCTTGGGGGGGGGTGGTCCTGGCTAACAAGGGTCTGTGTCCCAGTGGGTGCTGAGTGCACCAGTTCCCTCACACGGGGTGTTGGGGGAGGTTGTACTGGGTGCAGGGAGAGGAATGTGAGGTAGATTGTGGGTGAGTGGGAGGGGGTGGGGAGAGTGCCGTCTCTCCCACAGGTTTGCCTCTGAAGAGCAGAGTGGGGTGGAGGTGGAGAGAAGATGGTAGAGCATCCACACATAGAGAAATGAATTGACTGGTTTTAAAGCCCCCTTGTAGAAAAATATATCCACAGAGAATATGTTTCACATCTCAGTTCTGAAATCTCCTTTAGTTCACAGGCTATAGGTCAACAGAAAAGCCACACGAAGCCATCCCCATGCTGCTTTCCTACTTGCAGACTCAGGTGTCCACTTGTACAGGATGGCACTGGTGCCCTGATTTATCCAGGTGTAAATGCTGTTCTCTGGGGCACCTACTTGGAACTGGGAGCCCTTGGGTCCAGGAGGAGCAGGGGGAGGCTGAGACGGCAGGTGGGAGGAGGTGGGACTTGCTGGGAGTGAGCATTGATCTGTGAGGATGCTATCTCTAGGTCAAAGGATCTGAAATTTGGGATGGATGGTGGATCCCAGCCATGGCTTCACAGGGCTCTTCCAGGGACTTGGAGACAAGGAGTGGGACCCCAAATGACTTGGAGACCTAAGGAAGAAGCAGGGGCTGACTCCAGGCAGGGCTTGCTGGGCTAGTATTTGCCACATTGTGTGTGAGGCGAGTGCGGGCATCTTTGTGGGAAGCCCATGCCATGCATGGTCTGGAGGTAGACGCAGACCTGTCTGCCAGCAATTCACAGAGCTGGGCTTCTGGATTCAGAATCTCCATTCACATACTCAGTGGAAGAAGAATGAAGGTCTCCCATTCAAGTCCTTTATGTCTCTCCCTAAGATGCAAACAGTCATGTTGGCCCCCTGCTCAGGCTTACAGTAAGGGCCCATGATCCTTTGCTCTAGTTCATCTGTGTTCCACATGCTGGCAGCAAAAGCAAGCTGGCCATGTCAGTAACTTCATGGCAAGGATGGTGAGAGGCGGGCTTGCTGCCCAGGCACACAGAGATGTAGAAGGAGCAGTGGACATAAAACAGATGCAGTGATTCCACTCACTTAGGAGGGCAGTTTGGTTGGTCCTCACCTTTTACTCAGGGATCTGTGGTCCAGAGGTATTGTGCTGGATCAGATTGGCTGGTCCTTCTTCCTTGCTTAGGCTTGTGAGACTCTTTCTGCTAAGGGCTGCCAAAATAGACAAGATTTCCCCTCAGAGGGAGTAGTTCATTTAAGTTAGAGAACTTTGGCAACAAACGTGTGTGTGTGTGTGTGTGTGTGTGTGTGTGTGTATACACTAAGATATTGAGGCAGGAATTAAAAAAGGTGAGATGCGTTATCCATCCTTCTCAGTTGTTCTCTGAAGTTAGTTTCCTTGATGTGCTTTCTATGTATTACATGGCACACAACATGAACATTCATGTCTAGGGACACTCCTAGTTGCTGGGGACAGGTGTCTGATGTACAGGAGACACACCAGAGGGTGTCTGATCTTGGGCAATTTGGGGATGGGTAAGAAGGAGCTGTGTGTATTTAGAGCCAGGTAGGGTCTGTCTACCTTTCTCTGCCAAGGGCCAGTCCTTAGCAGCACAGGAAAATCAAGGCCACGCTGACAGGTGAAGGGGGCTGGACAGGTGAAGGGGGCTGTGTGATGGGACCATTTCTCTCCCAACTCCAAGCAGCTCGGGGAGTGCAGCTGGCATGTGAGTTTCACTCACTGACATCAGAGAAAAAAGGGGGCATTACTCAGGTAGCCTCTTTCTGGCTGAGGTTCATGGGCATAGGTTGTAGCCACAGTAATAGCTGGGTAATGCTTTCATGCCCCCTTGAAACCCACAGCACTCAGCAGGCTGGGAATCATGCAGCAGTGGCAGCCCCAGCCTTCCTGGCCTGACCTTCACAGAGTGTGTGTTGCTGGGGAGACAAGGCCTGTGGCTAAGAAAACACTGACTAAAACGTGCTGTTTGTGTTCTTATGATAATAGGGACTTAGGGAGTGTGTGTGGGCGTTTGGAGCTGAGCATGAGGGCCACAGGCAGGAATGAAATCAGTTTTGAAATGTGAAAGCCTAAGGAACCTGATTGGACCCCCTCTTGTGTTCTTAGGTTCTCTTCATTGAACCTGTAGGTTCTTGCTCTGCAGGCTACCCACAACCTGCAGGACAAGCCCAATACGCCCCGAATTGGGAGCCTGGGCCTGGCTAAAAGAATGGTGCTCATCAGGGGTGAGAAACAGGTCCACAATGTCTGATTTCTTGGGACTGCCACCCCCCATTCCAACCTAGAACAGAGTCTTTACCCCAGAGTGGTCCGAGGTGGCACTGCAGTAGAGGGCTGGTACTCTCTGATGGCCGTTGCTCTCCCTCCTGGCTGTGGGGTGTGAGGCGTGACTCTGGGAGGCATGCCCTAAGGCAGAGAGGGATGCAGCTGGACCCCAGAGAGAGTTTTTCTGTTTACTAGCATTGGAGATTATAAAAAATTACTTTTTAATCAAAATTTCCAAAATAAAGTGAGTGATCTCTCCAGCCCCCAAGATGCAAGAAGTCCTGTTGGCTCCCTCTACAGGCTGACAGAAAGTCCAATGGGCAGAAAAGCAAGAAGCAGCTGCAGAGGAGAAGTGAGGCCCAGGGCGAGGGAGGGTGGTCATAGCTCTCCTCTTGGAAGAACCCTCTGCTCCCAGCCAGCTTGGGTTCGGCCAGGCCACTTAGTCTGGGAAGTCCGGCTGTGTCTGGCAGCGGAGAAAGATGACTGTGTGAAGGCCACAGAGTGTCAGCCTGCAAAGCAGGTGCTCGTGTTCCACAGTGTCCCCAGGGAAGCAAGGCTGGAGCTGCGTGTTCTCATGGGAGCACATGGCCAAATCATATTTCCCAACAAAAAGACCCCAGTCCCAGCAGCAATGCAAACCATATGCTAGGAAACTTGCAAGGAGACCAGTGTCGAACCACAAAGCAGATACAGGTTTTTTTTTTTTTTTCTTTTTTGCCTTTTTTTTTTTTTTTTTTTTTTTGGCTTTTGTCTGTAAAAATGTACAGTGTGCCTGCTCAGGGCTTCGGTGTCAGGATGAGGTGGGGGCTCCCGGGCCTGGGGTGGGGTGGGGGGCCGCTCAGCTCTGGGTACCTTCACACCTCACCCACCCACACCACCGTGGTCACCCCTTTAATGCCTGCCATCTCACACCGCAGTGCATTTTGTCTCCCATTGATGAGAAACAGTGACTCTCGGGCTGGCACGAGGAGGTACTGTCCAAAGAGCCCGCTGTCCCTCACCACCCTGTGGGGCCCTCCCCAGCGTGGGGTTGGCCCAGCGGGCAGTTCCTGCACGTCCTTCAGCACCCTAGTCTTCCCCGTGGACAGCTCCAGGAGCAGCAGGTGCGGCTCTGCCTCCAGTGCAGCGTAGATGGAGTACTGGCTGCCCCTGGTGAAGGAGCGCTGGAACGCCAATGCTGAGACTCCTGGGCCCGTGTGCAGACGGTAGAGGGTCTGCAGCTCCCCCCGCTCCGTGATCTCCTGCACGTGGAGCTGGGAGCTAGAGGTGGCCACGCTGACCACAAAACGTCCATCAGGGGACGTGTGTGGGGTGCCGGTGATGTCGCTGTTGGGGCCGACCACAGCGTCGGTGACACTGTCCAACAACAGCTGCGGAGCTGCAGGGGGACGAGAGCCATCTGGTCGGCACTGGATGAAGAAGTAGCCACCCAGGTGAGTGTGGGCCATGGCCTGGGGCACGCAGCACCGACTCTGCAGGCTGATGGTCTTGACCAGCATCAGCGTCTCCAAGTCTACTTTATGGATGGCAGGGTCAGAGTGGTTGAAGATGAAGCCAAACCTGGGAGGGGAAGAGCTGAGGTTAAAGGTGGGGAGGCCTTGGGCCAGGTCTGCCTTTTCTCTCGCTTTCCTCCTATGATCTAATAGCCTACTCACAGCTAGCATTCTGTGGGAGACTCATCTAAGCCTCAAACCAAATGTAGTTAGTTACAAAGTTTCCTGGGGGCTGGGTGAGGGCATGTCTGGTAGAATGCACATGTAACCATGCAGGAGGACCTAAGCTCAGCCCTCTCCTTCCTGTAGCTCCATAAGCTATGAAGCAGTGCTGCAGTTATCTCTCCTTTCCTCTGTTTCTCTCTCCCTCTATAATCTATCACTCATCTTCTGTCAAAGAAAAGCACAGCCATAGGGAGCTGTGGAGTTGTGTAGGTAGGCACTGAATCCAGCAATAACCCCGAAGAGCCTCCTCGATTTATTTGCTATATATATATATATATATGTATATGTATGCTTTTGCATGGCTTTGATGGGACTCCTTGCCTATATGAGTCTACTAACCCTCTATTTTTTTTCTGGATAGAGGATGAGAGACACATATAGCACCAGTCCACCACTCGTGGAGTTTCCCCTTTGCAGAGTGCTTTAATATGGTGGGTGGGGCCTTGAACCTGCCCTCGTGTGCATGGAAAAATGTGTGCTCCAGCTATCCCTTAGTCCCTATAACATGCACTCTTTAGAAATGGTCCAGGAGGAAGGTTTTTCCCTGGGCTGCCTTTGAATCCACTCCCGAGGCCTTGTGCTGGCTGTGAAAAAGTGGCAGAAGTCTGCCTGCTCTGAGGATAAGACAGGAGAGCCTGGGTCTGGCTTGCTGGGCTGACTGGAGAGTCAGAACTGGAGCTGCAGATAAACTGAACAAGGACAGAATTCCTAGCAGTGCTCCCACACCCTGGAGAAGAATGTGGAGGGGCTGCCTCCCCACCACCCATTTATGATGGTGCTGCTCATCATTATGTTAGTCCAGGCCCTCAAATCATGGTTACAAGCTATTAGCTGTGGGGCTGAGGCTCTCTGATCTCTGGAGCCAGCTGGCTTGGCCCTCTGCATAGGTCTGCATCTTTGAGTCTGTAATCTAAAGAGGGTAATTTCTTCTGGGGGAGGGATGCTGCAGGACTGACTAACTCTAAGGGGGGGAGGTCTAGAGGTATGGCTGCTCACACATGGACTTCCTGAAATTCCTCTTTGAGGGATGCTACAAGCTGCAAAAAGGCCTGACTTGGGCAGGACTGTCTTTGACCTTGGTAGTACTTGCCCAGAACCCTGACCTGCATAGGCCTCCAGGTGCTGTACATACCTTCAGAGGCTGAGAAAAATCCTGGCCACAGTTTTTTGTGAATAAATATCTGTATCAGTGTGAGGTCAGTGCCTATTTTCAAGCAGCATTAAAGAGTCAGAGCATGGAGGGGGGCAGGGAAGAAGCCCTAGCCACCCTTACTAAGATGGTAGTGTCTAAACCATGTGCACAGCTTTTGGGTCTGCTGACATCAGCAGCAGTGAGGGGTTCTACCACTTAGCACCATCTCAGGGGTGTTTGCCCAGACACTCTCTGTGTGGTAGGAGTATTGGGTCATCAAATGGCTATTTTCTTTCTCAGGCAAAGACAAATGAATCAGTCTTATTTGAACAACTCCAGCATCAGTTTGCATTGAATAATCAACACACACACACACACACACACACACACACACACACACACACACACACAGATATGCTTGCTGTCAGATAAAAGAATGGCATAAGGAGCGCCAGGTGGTGGCACACTTAACTGAGCACACAAGCTACCATGCACAAGGACCAGGATATGAGCACTGACTCCCCACCTTCAGGAAGGAAGCATCATGAACAGTGAAGGAGGTCTACAGGTGTCTTTCTCTCTCTCTCTCTTGCTCTATCTCTCCCCCCAGTTTCTCTGTCTTATGAAACATAAAAGGAGAGAGAGAGAGGGGAGAGAGAGAGAGAGAGAGAGAGAATAGCTAAAGGGAATGGTGGATTTGTGGTGCTGACACCAAGTATGGGATAATCCTGGTGGGGAAAAACAAACAACATAGTGTCATAAGACATTTGAGTTTTGATAACTTTATTAAAGTGTAGACTGGGTATTCTGGCAGAAGTGACTATAGAGAAAGTGTGGGGCTCTCTGAGATGAACTAGAAGTGGAGGGTGGGGAGGGTGTCAGACTGGGATGAGGCTTGAAGTGGAGGCTATGGCTAATGTTACTAGGCTGTTCTTTCAGGGGATGAAAACTAGCAACCAGATGGCCTTTTCCTTGATGTGGCTAGAGGGGACCTTGTGGACCTGCTTTGGGTTCTCCTAGGGTAACCATAGCCCTGATTATGAGAAAACAAGGGAGGCCAGGAAAGTGAGAGACCCTGCTTTGCATTTAGGCTGACTCTGCCAATTCCTGGCTCTGTAATACTGGCCAATGCTCAGCTTCTCTGTACCTCAGTTGTGGCATATGTAAAATGGAAGTTGAAAGCACCTTGATTTTGTTTCTGCTAAGGAGAAGGGTATACAAACAGTGTTTACTTCTTTCCTCTATTGTCCTGACCTCGAGAATGGGCTCCTGAAGGCAGGAGGAGCTGGACACTTCTCTGAACCCTAGCAGTGAAGGAGTAGGGAATGTGTATTCTCTGCCACTTGCTGGTGGGGCTCAAAGCTGACCCAAGATGAGTAGGGCTGGCAGGCAGGTGCAGGACCAACCTGCAGGGCTGAGCTGGACTGTGGAGGATCTTTGGCTCACCTGACGTGGTTGATGATGAGGTTGGTTGAGGGGATGAAGAAGTCCTCTACTCCTGAAAAGGGCGTTCGGATGAGGTGCTGGCCCTGGCCACTGCTGGCTTCCGTGATCACCTACAACCCAGAGGAGTCCATGTGAGGCCCATGCCAGTGGGGGCTAGAAGCAGAGACGTGAGCATGCTCTGGTGGAGACCCCCAGCAGATGGACAAGCAGGGTGGGAATTCTCAAGAATGTCAGAGGCAGGCACCCTCTCTCCTGGGATAGGGCACAGGGACAGGAATTGAAGCAGGTCCCAGCCCAGCTGCACAACTTGAAGGCAGGATGACAGCGAGGACTGCCAGGAGGAGGAGTGAGGCTTTTCCAGGGAACTCCCCAGCACCAAAACATCACACAGAGACACCCTCTCCCACAACAGGGCACCCCCACCTCCTTCTCTCTTTCTTTAATTTTATTTATAAAAAGGAGACATTGAAAAAACCATAGGATAAGAGGGGTACAAGTCCACACAATTCCCACCATCAGAACTCTGTATCCCACCCCCTCCCCTGATAGCTTTCCTATTCTTTAATCTCCTTCTCAATACCCAGGCCCCCTTGAGGAAAAAGAGGGAAAACATTTTAGAATGAAGGTGCTAAACAGTGGAATTTAGTAGAGTGAAATTCCATGGCTAAAGTCCTTTATTTTGCTTTCTGTTGACACCAGGTGCTGGGCCAGTTCCTCTGGGAGCTGAGACTCCAGAGTTTATCAGATAGCCCAGGAATCCTGCAGGAGAAGCTGCTTGTGCCATTCAGAGCTCTTACGATTAGGATGCTGGAGAAAGCTTCAGCCTCACAAGGGAACTTGCTGAGAGGAGCAAAGACTCAGGTTCTGTGTGTTGTACAAATTGGCAGTGACAGAGCATAGCTGCCTTGGTTTCCCTGGAGCTAAGTCGTTCTCCCCTGTGTACTTGACAGAAGGTGACTCAGCCCTTTTCTGGCATGTCCTGCTATGTCTATATCAGGGAATGTCACACAGGACAGAGCTGAGTGATGTCTGGCTGTCTGAGGTTGGCTGGGACTGAATGTGTCCTGGGTGGGGGGCTGCCAGAAAACCCCAGCGATCAGAACAGGCACCCCTCCATCAGTCCTGAGCCCTTGTGTGTGGGCAGACTGGAGACAATAAGCCTCTTGTTTCTGCAAATGCTCATCTGCATCCAAGTTCTAGGACACTGCCTGGTGGCAAACCTCTCTGAGCAGCCAGGAGGCTTGGCAGCTGATGTGCAGTTCTCGCTTGAGGGACCTAAGGACAGGACAGGCACTCAGAGTGGACAGGAGGCAGATGTTGCATCTTAGGTAGGGGAGCAGGTGAGGTACTTGTGATCATATTCAGCTCTGCACAGAAGGAATTTCTTTTTTTTATTATCTTTCTAACATTTATTAAAATTAATTTTAGCAAGCTGATATTACATGATAATTTTTTCCTAACAGTAAGATTCTTGAATACAGAAGATGAGCAGCTAACAACTTGTATAAAATTATCAAATGTTTTGTTTTTCTTCTTTTTCTTTATTGGATAGAGACAGAAAGAAATTGAGAGGAGAGGTGGAGATAGGGAGAGAGACAGAGAGCACCTCTATCCCTGCTTCACCACTCGCAAAGCTTCCCCTCTGCAGGTGGGGACCTGGGGCTTGAACCCAGGTCCTTGTGCACTATAGTGTGTGCACTAAACCAGGTGAGTCACAGAGGGAATTTCTTAGATTTCTGCAGCCTGATGCCAGTTTCTGGTCAGGGTTTTGTGACTTGTTCACCTTTTAAGGATGAGACTGCCTTCTGGCCTTGACTTTATGATGAAACCAGCAGCATCTGGCTGCTCCTTAGGTGGGTTGGAGGTTTGCCTCTTTGTTGGAACATTTTTACTTTAGAAGCCAATGGGATGATGCTGAAATTATAGGGTGGAAGAGGTCTGTGATTTTTCTGTCTTGGGCAGTTCTAAAGTTGCATTAGATTATTTTCCGGTGATGTGAGAAAAATGGTCAAATGGTACTTCCACAACAAGCCCATAGGAGGAAAATGTATGGCACTGGGTACTGAAGAAATATCAGCATCAGCAAACTGGATCTTCAAGATTCGGGGAGAAATTGCCAGAGAATTCCAAAAACCCAGGCAATCAGTGCTTGCTGTCAGGCCTATTATTTCAGCTTATAACAGAGATGGGAAATTACCGCTGGCAGCGGTCAGTGTCAGTCATGCTTTACCACTCTGACACCCCACATTCAGGGGTTACTTTCTCAAAAATGCAGAAGTGCCATGGGTTGTTGAACTGATGTGGTACATTAGCCCCATTCTTCCAACAAGCCACAGGTCTTTTTGTGGCCTGTATCCTAGCACAGGGTTGGGCACATCAGTGCTGCCAAGATAATTGTTGGTCCTCTTGAATTTGCTGGCTAGGCTTGACTCCAGAGTTGTAGGGGTATGGCTGGACACTAGGACAGATGCTCATGTAGACTCTGAGAGACTGAGCATCCCCTTCAGAGGGAGGATGAGGCCATCTGTGAAATGACACTTGAAAAAGGGCAGGGGGACCAAGTATCCAGTGGGGTACCTCGCAAGAGGGCAGGACAGGCTCTGGGATGACGCCCAAGACTCTAAATTTGGTGTTAGGGGAAGGCCTTGATGGGATGAGCCTCATTACAGAAATATCTTCATGTTGTCAGAGCTACATGTATAAGTATAGGATATTTGCAGTTAGTAAAATACTTGTTTTAATGTTTTGCCAGTATAAACAGTGCTGCACCACTTAAAGTTATAGCTCTGTCCTTGTCAGGATCCATGGACATGGGCTTTGGATTAATTCTGAGAAGTCAAGTTGCTGATCCAAAATGCACTGCTAGGGGGGTTTTGGTTCACTTTTATAATTGCTTGCCACAGGGGCTGCACCAGTTGACATTTCTGGCAGTGTTTGTTTGTTTGTTTTTCCATCCAATTACTGGTTTCTTTTTCCCTAGCCCACAGCAATAGAGGCAGGTTTCTTCTATCTATCTCATTTTCTTATCATAGTACATTTCCCAGACCTTCCAATTATGGGCATTATGGTCTAATTCCTGATATTAATGAAAATGCTTTTAGTTTTTTAAATTTGTTTTTTGTGGGAAATAGTCTCCATTATATCATAAGGCATTTCCTTCTATTCCTATCTAGCTCCCCACCCCAAACTAGGTTTGTCTACTGTATTTAAATGACTTTTCAGCATGTATGGATAATTTTTTTTTGTTTTAATTAATTTGTGCCTATGAGGAGTGATCATTGATTTTCTGAGAGTGAGCCATTCTTTACTGTATCTGCAAATCTATTTCCTGACCAAATATTTAGATATACCATTGTACTCTAATGCTATGTTTAGAATTTTGCTTCTGTATATATAAGTGAGATTAAGTTAAAGCTTTATCTTTCAGTTCATTTTTTAGAATTAAAACTATAGGGAGTCGGGCTGTAGCGCAGCGGGTTAAGTGCAGGTGGCGCAAAGCACAAGGACCGGTATAAGGATCCCGGCTCGAACCTCGGCTCCCCACCGGCAGGGGAGTCGCTTCACAGGCGGTGAAGCAGGTCTGCAGGTGTCTATCTTTCTCTCCTCCTCTCTGTCTTCCCCTCCTCTCTCCATTTCTCCCTGTCCTATCCAACAACAATGACATTAATAATCACAACAATGTTAAACAACAAGGGCAACAAAAGGGAATAAATAAATAAAATAAATATTTTTAAAAAAGAATTAAAACTATACTGGCTATTTGAAATGTACTAAAGAATTTTATTTTTTTAATTATTTAAATTTTTCATTATCTTTATTTATTGGATAGAGACAGTCAGAAATCAAGAAGGGAGGGGGAGATAGAGAGGAAGAGAGACAGAGAGACACCTGCAGTCCTACTTCACCACTCCCAAAGTTTTCCCCCTGCAAGTGGGGATCAGGAGCTCGAACCTGGGTCCTTGTGCATTGGAACACGTGTGGTCAGTGAGGTACACTACCACCTGGCTCCCTAAAGAATTTTACATTCCTCCTCTCCTCTGCTCCTTGGTCTGGGGAAGGTCAATGAATATGAAAAGAGAAGATTTGACAAATGTAGTTGTAAATTTTGTGTGGTGGATCATTATTATTATTTTTTTTTAAAGCTGCTTCTATGGAAATTAGTCTATTTTAAGTGGTTTTTTTTTTCCCTCTTTAGTCCTCCCTTCCTTTCTTCCTTCCTTTTTGGCACCAGGTGATTCAACCACTCCTGGCAGACTTATTTATATTTTTCTTTTGAGATAAAGAGGGGATAAGAGATAGGGAGAGAGAAGGACAGACATATAGCACTGCTCCACCACTCTTGAAGCTTTTTTTTTTTTGTCAGCATAGTGCTGCTCCTTGTGTGGTGTTAAGATCTGGAACCTGGGTCCTCACACATGTAGAAATTTGAAGGGGCAGCTAAATTCTTCCCTTTCAAATTCCTCTCCCATCTTTTACAAATCAGTATATTCTCTACCTTTTGTAATCAATCATTCATTTCTTGTTTGTTTTAAAATTTGCCTTGTGTATTTACAATAATAGCCTTTTCCTTGTTCTTACACTTGTCTGTTTTTTTTTTTCTTTTTAAATTAGGCTTGTAAAGGATTTACCCCTTTGTAGTTTTTTAAATTTTTTTTTTGTTTCTATACCTTCTTATTAGACACTCTATTTTTCTTTTTTCTCTTCCATGGTTATTGCTGGGGCTCTGTGCTGGCACTACGAATCCATGGCTCCCGGTGGCCAGTTATTCCTTTTTTTTTTTTTCTCCATAGTATATGATAGGATAGAAAGAAATTGAGAGTGGGGTGGGGGGGACACACAGAGAGAGAGATTAAAAAAAAGACAGACACCTGCAGATGTGCTGTAGAACTTGTGAAGTGTCCCCCTGAAGGTGGGGAGCAGGGGCTTGAACCTGAGTCCTTGTGCGGGCCCTTGCACATAGTAGTATGTATGCTTAACTGGCTGTGCCACCGCCCGTCTCCTCCACTTTATTTTTCTGACTTCTTAATGCAGATACTTTCTTTGCAGCCCTAGGACACAGATGTTCTTTGCATAGTGCTCTCTCTGTACACAAACTTTCTGTAATGAGAAACAAGTTTCCTTTTCATTGCCTTTGAGACTGTAACTTCCCTGTTCGTATCCTCTTTGATCCAGCAGCTATCTCGGAGTGGTTTCTTATTAAGATATTTTAACTATTTTTAATTGTCAGCTATTCTAGCCTATGACATCTTTTACATAATTTATTAAAGTTTCCTTTGTGATTACTGATATACTTATGTACATGTAGACATATAAAAAGTCTGTTTGGCAGGCTAGAGGTTTTCTGTATATTTAATAAACTAAATTCCTTATTCATTTTTTCCCATGTCACTATCTCCTTGGTATTTCCAGTTTACACTTTAAATCAGGTTCTTGTATTTTTTTTTAAATTCAGAAGGAGAGACACCTCAGCAACAGGTGAGCCACTTTCTGACCTCTCTCTCTTTATACTTTTAACCACTCTCATGTATCTAGCTGTTTGATCTACTGGCTCTTACTATATCATGTCTCCCCTTATTCTGTCTAGTGCTTTTAACCACAAGTCCCACTCTATGATATCAGTACTGTCATTCCTACAGATCTTTTATTATCACTTTATTTTTGGTTATTGGCTTTTTCAGATAGGAAAAAGAGATAGAGGGAAAGAAGGAAAGAAACCAAGCATTGAAGCGACTTCTATTGCAGTGGGAGCCAGGCTAGAGCCTGCACTATGTGCAAGCAGGCTCCCTCTTCAGGTGGGCTACCATGTTGGCCCTATATGTACTTCTTGTAACTAAATAGTTTTCTTTTTCTAAACTTGATCTGATAATTTTTGTCTTTAATAGCATCCAGTTTGTCACGTTTGGAAAAGTGAGACACTTCTCAGCTATTAATTTCAATGAACATTATGCATTTTCTTTTACTCCAATAGATGATATTTTTTAGTATTTTCACCCCCTCTACTTTCTATTATTATTTATACTTACATAATTTTTAGTTACAGCTTGGCACCAGATTTTCTCTTTTAGTGTGCCTCTCCTAATTAAAATTTTTATTTTTAGCAAGTATTAAATATGTCCATTTTTTTTTTACAGAGGCAGAGAGAGTGAAAGAAACTATGGCACTGAAGCTTCCTTTAATGCAGTGGGGGCTGGGCTTGAACTTGGCTATCCAAGTGAGCTATTTTGCCAGCCCTAAAACATTTTCTGATGTTTTCTTAACCATTGAACATTTTCTTGTGTTTTAAAATTTATTTATTTTTTTAAAATTTTTTTGTCTATATTTACTTATTTATTCCCTTTTGTTGTCCTTGTTTTATTGTTGTAGTTATTATTGTTGTCATCCTTGTTGGATAGGACAGAGAGAAATGGCGAGAGGAGGGGAAGACAGAGATGGGGAGAGAAAGATAGACAACTGCAGACCTGCTTCACTGTCTGTGAAGCGACTCCCCTGCAGGTGGGGAGTCAGGGGCTCGAACCGGCATCCTTACACTGGTCCCTGTGCTTTGCGCCACATGCGCTTAACCTGCTGCACTACCGCCTGACTCCCTTATTTCTGTTTTTTTCCCCATACTTAGTGTGCTTTATAATCATGTTATCCATCTGACTTTTAATTCTAGACCTTCTTCTCCACATTCATTACATACAATAGTCTCCTCTTTTTCTCCAACTTGATGAGTTTGACCTGATTCATCAGATGATTACCTGACATGTTTTACTCAAATATGTTCTTCATTTGGGGCACACAAGTGATATACCTGCTACCTTACCTTTATTGTAACAGACAAATGATGTCTTGCCTCTCGACTGTGTATGGGATTCTTGGATTCCATCACCCCCTCCCCTGGCCCTCACTCCCTTATTATCAATGGGGCTATTGCTGGGGCTTGGTACCTGTACAATACCATCACTCCTGGTGGTCTTCTTTTTCTTTTCTTTCTCTCTCTCTTTTTATATAAGTAGAGAAATCCAGAAGCAGAAACACCTGCAGCACTACATCACTACTCCATGAAACTTCCTCCTGGAGGTGGGGACCAAGATTTTGAACTCTGGTCATAGTGCATGATAATGTGTGCACTCTGCCAGGTGCATCACCACACAGCTCCTCCAGATTCCAGTCCTTTTATCTTAGTAGTATGCAGATATGATTCTGTGCTTTTCCAACTACATTTTCAGACAAGAAGACAATTCCAGGGAGTCAGGCGGTAGTGCAGCGGGTTAAGTACAGGTGGTGCAAAGCGCAAGGACTGGTGGCATAAGGATCCTGGTTCGAGCCCCCGGCTCCCCACCTGCAGGGAAGTCGCTTCACAAGCAGTGAAGCAGGTCTGGAAGTGTCTATCTTTCTCTCCCCCTCTCTGTCTTCCTCTCCTCTCTCCATTTCTCTCTGTCCTATCTAACAACAATGACATCAATAACAACAAATAATAACTACAACAATAAAAAACAACAAGGGCAACAAAAAGGAATAAAAAAAAAGACAGTTCCAATCTTACTATTACTTTTTTTTCCAGAAGGCCAAAGACATGTCATCTATTATCAATCTAGCCTGGAACTTACAGATATCTTTCAATATGCATGATTTCCAACTTCAATAAATCTGAAATAACTTTCTAACTATTGCAACTGTTATCTTCCCCCCCCCCCCAACTTCTGAAACTT
Organism: Erinaceus europaeus; assembly: GCF_950295315.1. Taxonomy (NCBI): domain Eukaryota; kingdom Metazoa; phylum Chordata; class Mammalia; order Eulipotyphla; family Erinaceidae; genus Erinaceus; species Erinaceus europaeus. The sequence goes on from NC_080163.1 coordinate 36,338,544, forward strand.
TGAGAATGCAATCTCTTTATGTATTTGTTCTGTGATTTGAGAGATCCTTTCTTGCTTACTACCTCGTCAGGCTTCTACTTTGGGTTACAGTGGAAGCTGTGTATTTATCAATGCATCTGTTGTAGTTTCCAGATAAGAAATAATTTTTGTTCATCTGAAGTTTTGGTGACACTGCTCTCCTCATGAATTTCTCTTTTTCTCCCTCCCTCCCTCCCTTCCTTCCTTCCTGCTTTCCTTCTTTCCTTCCTTCCTTTTATTTCTTGGATAGGGATAAATACAGGAGGCAGAGATAAATCCATATGGAGGGGTGATAGGGAGAGAGACAAACACCTGCAGCACTGCTTGACCACTTGTGAAGTTTTCTCCCTACAGGTGGGAACCAGGGGCTTGAACCTGGGTCCTTGAGCATTGTAACATATATACTCAATCAGACGTGCCACTGCCTAGCCCCCCTCATGAATGATCAAAGGTGCTTTCTTAGTGGCTTCCATGAGGACCAGGCAGTGGTGTACCCATTAGAGTGCATGTTATAATGCACAAGGACCCAGCTTCAAGCCCCCTAGTTCCCACTTGCAGGGGGGAAGCTTTACAAGTGGTGAAGCAGGACTGTAGGTGTCTTTCTCTTTCCCACTTCTCTCTCTCTCTCTCTCTCTCTCTCCCGATTAAACAAATTGAATAACAAAAACAAACACACAAAAAGCAACCATTGCTTTTCCGGGCATATGCCGTATCCTGTGTGCACTTTATCTTGGATCTTTTCTTGTCTGCAGCTCACTGAGACCAGGACTGGGTCATGGCTGCTGCCAAGGGATTAGTATGTGGAGACGTCTCCGTTTATGGAAGTTAAAGCAGTGCCTTTCTCTGGCACAGGAGTCATTCCTGGGGGAAACTTCTCTGGACATGGCTGTCCCTGCACACTTGTTAATTGGGAACCAGGTGAACTGGGCTGCCACAGTTGCCCTTCTCAACTGGAATTCTGAGAGAAAATTCAACCTCATTCCACCAAGCAGCCACTGTAGGTAATCGATTAAATTCTGTTATGTGCATCTGGAGCAGATGTGCCTTATTTGGGAGAACTGAGAAAAGAGGCATTCAGATCACTTTTTTGTAGAGCTTGATTTTTCTGATGAGAAAGGCTGAGCTGGGCCCATCTAGCTCATGGGATGCTATTGACCTTCCCTCGCTGGTGGAGGGAGGAATCCCACAGACCTCCCAGGTCCCCAGCTCCTCCCAGGAGGCAGTGCAGTGGCTGAGTGTATGGGCTGCAGAGCCCCACTGCTTGCATGGGAGCGTGGGCAAATCACTGACCTTCTCTGTACTGTACCCTTGCTCACTGTAGACACTTAGTTCCCTTTCATTTGTGGACATAATTGCTGACCTGCTTGCTCAGCAGCTACTCCTTTCCCTGACGCTGCTCTGCAAAGTGAAACAAGCCTGCTGTTCATTCTCACTTGTCTAGAGCCCAGGGCCTCATGCCTGCAGGGAAGCTGTTACAAAGCTGGGGCCCTGTCCTCTCAGGACTCTATCTATTATCAGCATTATTGTCTGTCACAGCAGGTCTGGCTGAACTACTTGCTTATGCCTGAGGTCATATCCTGCTTTCTTGAGTCATTTATTTTATTTTATTTTGGCATTGCCAGAACCTTGTGATGCTGAATCTCACCACTCTGGGCTGACTTCAGAAACAGAGGGAGAGACAGCACTGAAGCTTTCCCCTGTAGGAACCTTCACAGTGGGGTGGGGTGGCGTGTTGGCCCCCAAGTGCTCAGCATACCTGGAGGCTTGGCTGGGACTTGTGTACGTCCCCCCAGCTCAGGACCCACACTTGGTCATGTGACTTGTCATAGAACAGCTTAGCCGGCAGAGGGTCCACACCTATGGACTTGAAAAAGAGAGGCAAGTTGATGGTGGTTGAAACTGACACGGTGGTGGGTTCTGAGTGGAACAGCAGCCTGGCAGCTTTGGCCATGAGCCTGTTTTGGAAGCCAGGACAGAAGCTTTCCTTCTGCTTTTGTCCACAGAGGCATAAAGTGGGTTATCAATACAAATGCCTTTAAAAATTTCGTGTGCTTGACTTAAAAGAGTCTCAGACCATCTGTACAATTTTCCACTCAAGAATCAGTTGTTGGACCCTCCCTTCTCTTCAGGGGGAAGCTTTGAGAGCCTTTTGAACCCTTAGCATCCCTCCCCCTCTGTTGAGTTAAAACTTTATCTTTTCTGCTACCAGGTTGTTTCTGGAGCTTAGTGCCTGTACAACTCCACCATTGCTTTCCTTTTTTTTTTTCTTTAATAAAGGGTGAAAGAAGAGGAGTAGTATCTGTAGCACTGCTCCACTGCTTCTGAAACTTCCCCCTTGCAGGTGGGAGCTGGGGGCTTGAACCCCAAACCTTGGGGGGCATGGTAATATGTGTGTTCTAATTGATGCACCAGTGCTGGCCCAGAGTTAAAGCTTTAACACTTCCCTAAAGGCTTTCATTAGGAGGTACCAAATCCCCTTCTTAACTCATTCCAACTCAGTTTTAAGCTCTTCATGTCAAATTCACATACCACTGTGTTGATTCTCGACATTTCAGCATGCTTACATGATCCTTTCTGGAAACAATTCTTCACTCAGCCTCCTACCTCCCTGGCTTCTTGTCCTTCATCTTTGACCAATCTATGTTCTTCCTTTTGGGGAGCCCATTCAATACCATGGCCTGAGATAACCCATTATAACTAATAAAGCGCAATACATGGATGATTTTAGAATTCATTCCTCTGTTGGCATCCTCAGCTTAACAAGTCGAATTCTTCATTTTGCCCATCCCTGATGAAACATTTTTTCCCTTTCATCCCCATCTTTCAAGTCTTTCTCTTTCTTGCTGTAATTAAAACTACTGGTACTCCAGGGCTCATATATAGTCTGTTTCTCTTTTCCTACATGTCATATACCCTAGTTCCTTTGTTATTATCTCCAGCTACTTCATTTTCCAAAGACTTTATGAACCGGCATTGTCTTCCCTTACCCAGGGGTTTGCAATCACTTGCGACAACAGATTTGGACACATTTTATAACTGCTCATACTCTCTGAAAATCCACTTGAGAGGCTGGGTGGTGGTGAACCTGGATGAGCACACACATTACAATGCATAGGATGAGAGTTCAAGCCCCCAGTCACTACCTGTAGGGGGAAAGGTTCATAAGTAGTGTTGCAGGTCTCTCTTTCTCTCTCTCTCTCTCTCTTCCTCCCTGTTTCTATTAAAATAGAATAAAATAACAAATTAAAAAGTAAAAAATCCACTTGAAAGTACCTTTTTCCAACCCTCCTCACACACAGCAATAATTCCTTTAAGTTTGGACTGAAGTCTTTCTCCTTAATATTCTCTCATCAGAGTTTATGTTCTGATTTAGAGTTTATGTGCTGATTCTGGTATTGGGCAGAAGAAGACGGGAAAGCCTTGTGTAAAGATGAGGTGGATCAAAGGGACCAGACAATGCCCAGGATGTCTGTGAAAAGCTGTGCTAGACTGCATACTAAGAGGAGGGGGAACAGAAAGCCAGGAAAAAGCACTCTCTGAAGTCTCTGCAGTATTATATACAGTATTGTATACAGGGTGTTTGGCTATCTAGAAAAAGAAAGTATTGTAAGACACAGACTATGACAGGAAACATCAGTAGATATGTGAAACAGTATATATGTATCCATGGGTGCTTAATGTAATATGTACTTACCTATGAGCATAGATAGCAGGTACTTGCATATTCTAATGTGATGTGTGTTGCTCTAACATGCTTGCTATAGAGAAAAATATGGGAGGCCATTTAGTTCATTACATTTAAAGGAGCAGATACTAAGGGATGTAGCACCTGTACTGATTGTCATCTGCACAGATTTCTCCAATCTATAGGGGAAAAGAGGGCTGTAGTGAAGGCTTGAGAAGTCTGAGGCCCTAGGTTTGAGCACTGTCTTGTCTTTGTTGTGTGTATGAGAGAGTGAGTGGAAGAGAAGAATTAAAAGACAGAATGCTTTTCTGAAATGTCACAGGTAAGATATATATTGCCACCAGGGTTATCATATGGGCTCTGGGCCTGCACTGCTCCTGGTGGCCATTCTTTTTCTCCCCCATTTCATTTTATTTGACAGGATAGAGAGAAATTGAGAGGGGAGAGGTAGAGAACCACATGCAGCATTGCTTTACCACTCATGAAGCTCCTCCCCCTTGAACTTGAACTCAATCTTTCCACATGGTAATGTGTGTGCTCAACCAGATATGCCACCACTGGGCTCCACAGATAGTTCATCTTAACAGGAAGTAAGAGGACTTCTTGTAGCCTGTGAGAATTTGTGTGAAAAAATGAAAAGGATTTTTAATAAAAAATTCAAAAAGTATTTTAAAAGAAATAGACCAAGGTATCATAAGATTACCTGCTATGGCAGACAGTTAAACAGGGTGATTTATAGTGGGTGCCCCCACCTCTTAACTGTACTTACTGTAGTCTGTTAGTCACAACTGTTACTCATCTACACATTTTAATATCATGCTTATTTCAGTGGAGCTTCCCACTGTGAACAATTATGATCTTATATTTGAAGAATCTTATTTGGTTATAAACTAACTATTCAAGCATTTTTAAGAGTATAACAATGGAAATTTCAAAGTTAACCCAATTGCCAAACAATGTGATTATAGCAATAACTATCTATTACCTTCTTAAACCCTAAGACAGCAGGAACCTCCTGCTTCCTCTATAAAGCCCATATTCCCCCCCCCCATTCCTGGAACCTCTAGGGTGGGGCTCACTTTCCTGCATGCTTCTCTCAGTTCATACCAACTGATACTGCATCTGCTGATCAACCTAATCAATGCAACCAGTACCACCTCAGCATGCTTCACTTCTGACTTTGTCTAGAGATGTGTGAAATGTCAACCCTTCAGCCTCATTACTTGGGTGAGATCTTTTCTTTCTCATAGGATTCTCTAACTCCATTTAGGGTGGTTTACTTCTTAACCAAGTCCCCAAACCTAGATATAGACCAGGTTCCATGATATAGGGCATATATACACATGTATCCATAAATTAGGGCAAAATATATATTTGAAAGCAAAAGTGCAAAATAGTCTGCAGTGAGTCAATATATGCAGAAAGCAAGTAGAAAGACCTAAAAAGACACCATAAAGGTCCTAATCAAATAGTTTCTACTTAGACCTAGATACCCTCCTCACCTACTTCCCATTACTCATTCCTCAGTCACTTCAAAGCTAACCTTATCAAAGTAAGGACTACAAAAACTGAATAAGGGCAAGAGACTGGCATACTTTAATGATGCCTCTTTAGTCACTATCTGGCCACCCCATTATCTGGGGCCCTAGTTGAGGAGTCCTGAGATTCCTACACAGGCATGATGGACCTAGACCTCGAATAGATCCCTCTCTCCGTTGTCACTGGTCATCTCCATCAGGAACAACACAATGGACCCCTCTGTGGGCCCCCCATAGGACCTTGCCCTCAACTTGGATCAACAATGTTAGAGAATGTTCCATTCTCCGAAGGGAGGCTGAATAACATACTGTATCTATCACTTGAGGAAGATGGGTTCTGAAATTGGGGCAGCTTGGAATGTTCCTACGCATGACCACAGAATGTGAGCTCAGACCTACAGGGATTCAGAGGTCACACAGGCTCCTAAGCTATATATGGGTCTCAGATCAAATTGATGGGGTTTACAGTCAACAATATTTATACATCTTTCCCATATTTGGGAACTACTCTCTTCCCTGATTTAGCTTTCTAGCCCCCTTTCCAGCCATGGCATCATCTCCCCAGACAATCACTTGGGTCCACCTGCATATCAGATGTCAGGCTCAGGAAAAAACTAGTGTAGTCATGGGCCTTTTGGAATATAACTAAAATTTTGGAATATAACTAAAATAGGCCTACTAATTATCTTCAAAACAGAGATGCCAAATCTTCATCTGCAACATTCCAGCCTTTAGGTTCATGATTAGTCAACAATTTGTTTGGCTTTATAGGTTAACTCTTCAGCCACCAGGTTACAGATGCTAGCATGATGCCAACCAGACTTCCCTGGGCAGATGACCCCACCAATGTGTCCTGGAGCCCTGCTTTCCCAGAGCCCTGCCCCACTAGGAAAAGAGAGAGGCTGGAAATATGGATCGACCTGCCAATGCCCATGCTCAGCAGGGAAGCAATTACAGAAGCCAGACCTTCTACCTTCTTCTTCTTTTTTTTATTTATAAAAAGTAAAAGAGACCTTCCACCTTCTGCACCCTATAATGACCCTGGGTCCATACTCCCAGAAGATTAACGAATAGGAAAGATTCTAGGGGAGGGGATGGGATAGAGTTCTGGTGGTGGGAATTGTGTGGTATTGTATCCCTTTTATCCTATGGATTTGTCAGTGTTTCCTTTTTATGAATAAAAATTAAAAAAAAAGTCTATCAGGTTGAGAGTAAAATGGAGGATTGAAGGGAAAGAGACGGCCCTCACTTTATATTTGCATCCTTAATGCCTTCTCTTGTGCCTGCTGGCACCCTGTGCTAACCCACTCAACTTCACATGCAACTGTCAACTTCTCCCTTTCCCTCCCCCTCTCCTATTCCTTGTCCCTCTCCCTCTCCCTCTCTCGCTCACTCTCTGCCATCAGGGTTATCACTGGGGCTTGATGCCAGCATTACAAATCCACTGCTCCTGGGTGCCATTTTTTTTCTTTCTATTTGATTTGATAGGACAGAGAACAACCGAGAGCAAGAAAGACACCTGCAGACCTGCTGTACTGCTCATGAAGTGGCCCCTGCAGGCAGGGAGCAGTGGCTTGAACCCAGGTACTGCATGATAATACGTGTGTCCAAATGCATAAGCTAACACCTGGCCTCTACCTCTCTCCTTAAACTTCCCATTCTGGTCATTATTTTCTTTCTCATTTCACTGTGAAAGTAAAAAAAACATACAGCAAATTCATCTAGCTACTGCTGAATGATCTGCACTATACCCAAAGGTTCTCCATGCTCTCCTGCTATTATGAAAGAAAGAGTGGGTTTTTGTTAAAGCTATACCTCCACTTTTCTCCCTAGGATCCCCATGATGCAGAAGCAAGGGAATAATTGGGGGCATTTTTTTCCACACTACCACACTGATGGAATAAAAAAAGTTTCACCTATTCTGAAAAACAAAACAAAACAAAACAAAACAGTTTCTTCAGCAGTTTCTTTGGCATTCTCTTTGGGCTCCTGTCTAATTTATCAACTTCTACTCACCTTTACAGAAAAACTTCTCAACCAGGCTACCTCCTTTTAGTCTCCATGTCCTAACCTAGAATTTAGCTTGCAACCTACTGATATGGCTCCATCTGTTTCCACAAAGTTGCTGCCAAACCAATGGTTGGGTCTCAATCTTCAGAACATACAAATGCTCCTCAGATGCATTTGGCAACACAAGCCACTCATTCTCTCCTTTCTTAACTTCCACTCATTCTCTCCTTTCTTAACTTCCACAGTACCATCGTCTCCTTATTGTCTTCCTCTTTCCAGTCATTGCTTGCCAGTCTCCTTGGCTGACATCGTGCCTCTGCACTCTTGCTATTGCTTTCTCCTCCCTCTCTCTTAGAATGGCCCTTAGGTTTGTATTTACACGTCATCCAGGTACTCTCCATTTAAAAATCCAAATTTAGGGGGCTGTATGATGGTGTACGCAGTTAAGTACACATGTCACCATGCACAAGGACCTGGGTTTGAGCCCCTGCTCCCCACCTGCAGGGGGGATGCTTCACAAGCATTGAAGCAGGTCTGCAGGTGTCTATCTTTCTCTCTCCTCTCCCTTCTCAATTTCTCTCTGCCTTGTCAAATAAAATAGAAAAAAAAAAAAAGGAAAAAATGGCTGCCGGGGCATTGGATTCATAGTGCCAGCAATAACCTGATGGCATTAAAAGAACAACACCACGGGGGTGGAGCCAAGAAGACAACTTGGAGGCAGCTGCTGGTATGAGCTCCAACAAGCAGTGGCTTGTGACCTAGGATTCGTTGGATAGGGTAGGATACTGGGCCGTCAGCAGGAGGGTGAATAAGGGATCCTAAGTGTGACACCAAGGAGGAGGCCTATAGCTCAGTCTTGGGTTAGAAAATGGAGGAAAAAGAAATTTTTTGATTATTTCTGAAGTTAACCCCTCCCCCCACCCCAGAACCAGACCTCAGGGGCTGGACAGCTGCTCCTAGCAGGCTTCCTGCTGAGCTATTTTCTTTACCAAGATTCCTGGCTCACCAGGGGTGTTATTCCAATCCTTTTCCCTTTTGATTTCCTTCTCTTTTCTAAGGGGCTGGAGCTCTATTTGAGTGACAAAATATCTGACCAATCAGAGCCTCACCCCTGCCTGGGAAAGACTACCTGGAGGTTTTTGTTTGTTTGTTTGTTTTTTGGATAGTTCTTACAATTGGCTGTCTTTGCTCAGGCTGCCTGAACCAATCCGGAGCCATCCAAGCTTCAGACTGACTGTTAGGGTTTTTTACTCTATTCTATTTTATTATTACTATTACATATACGCATGTCCCCCCTCCATCTTCAGGTTGACCAAAATGAACTGTTATTGTTTTTTCCATTGCTAGGTGACTGGGTGTCCTATCCATTGTGAGAGGAACTCATTTCACTCTATCTCTTCCCTCCACTCTCCCCTTTTTCCCTCCTCCTAGCTAATTAAAAAAAAAAAAACTCCTTTCACTGCTTATTTTTTCCTTGTTCTTATCTTCTTTTCTTCCTTCCTCCTTCTTCTGCTTTCTGAATTCACTGGTACTCGTTTGTGAATTATTTTGGGGAAGAAATCTGACTCAGAGTGGACGGTGTGTGTCTCTTCTCTACTTCCCTTTCTCCTCTTGCTATCCCTAGAATTTACAGTGGACAGTAGATTTGCATAATTGTCTATTCTTGCTTTCCCTTTTTTCCTTCCTCTTCTTTTTCTTTTGGATTTGGTTGCTATTTTTTCTTGGACTGGAGGAATTGTTTGGCTAACTGGTATTGGTTAAACGGCTTCAGTTACTATTGTTGTAATTTGTAAGGTTGGTGACTGCATTTGTCATAAAGGTATTTAGTATAGCTTGGCTTGTACTCAAAACACAACAACTGAAGTACGACAGAACAGAAAAATAAAAACCACATCAATAAAAAAATGGTTAAATCAAGAGCAAATAAAACTGCTACCACAACAAATCAAGACAGGGGCCCAGAAGAAACTCCAAATCAGTAAGAAGTAACCATAGATAAGAAAAGTATGCAAGCAATAGTATAAACTAATAATCACAGAAATGAAGACAACTATGGAGGAAAGGGCTATTAGAATTAGGGAAACAACAGATGAGACCCTCAAGGAAAATATTAGCTACCTCGAGGTAATTAGAGAACTGAAATAGCTGAACTAAAAGATCAATTAACAGAAAAAGCTAATACTATAACTGAACTGAAGAAAGAAGCTGAGGGAAGGGAAAGCAGAATAACAGAAGCAGAAAACAGAATTAACCAAACAGAGGATGAGCTAGAGAAAACTAAGAAAGAGGTAAAAGAGCTCAAAAAGAGACTGAGAGACACTGAAAACAACAACAGAGACATACGGGTGATCTCAAAAGAAGTAATATTCGTATAATTGGCCTGCCAGAGGAAGAAAGAGAAGAAAGGGAAGTAAACATTCTAGAGGAAACAATAAAAGAAAACTTCCCAGACCTAAACAACAGAAAGGACATTGAGATTCAAGAGGCCCAGAGAGTCCCAAACAGAATCAAACCAGACCTGAAGACACATCATAGTTACAATGAAAAGAACTAAGGATAAAGAAAGGATCCTATAGGCTGCAAGAGAAAAACAATAAGTCACATACAGGGGAAAACACATAAGATTATCAGAAGACTTCTCCACTCAAACTCTAAAAGCCAGAAGAGAATGGCAAGATATCTGTCGAGCCCTGAATGAAAAAGGGTTTCAGCTAAGGATAATATATCCTGCTAGACTTTCATTCAAACTAGATGGAGGGATCAAAACCTTCTCAGACAGACAACAGTTAAAGGAGGCAACCATCACCAAGCCTGCCCTGAAAGAGGTTCTAAAAGATCTCTTATACTATGGAGCCCGGAATGAAAAAAGGGTTTCAACCAAGGATAATATATCCTATTATAATTTCACTCAAACTAGATGAAGGGATCAAAACCTTCTCAGACAGACAACAGTTAAAGGAGGCAACCATCACTAAGCCTGCCCTGAAAGAGGTTCTAAAAGACCTCTTATAAACAAGAATATCACCATAATACTTGCCATAAATCAGAGCAAATAAAAAAATGTTGAATAATGGCACTACAGTACATTAAATCCATAATATCAGTAAATGTCAATGGCTTAAACTCACCCATTAAAAGGCACAGAGTGGGAGGGTGGATCAGAAAACACAACCCAACCATATGCTGCTTGCAAGAATCCCATCTGACCCCACAAGAGAAACACAGACTTAAAGTGAAAGGATAGAAAACTATCATACAGGCTAATGGACCACAAAAAAGGGCAGGAACAGCCATTCTCATCTCTGACACCATAGACTTTAAATTAAATAAAGTAATAAAAGATAGGCAAGGCCATTACATAGTGATTAGAGGATCAATAAACCGAGAAGATTTAACAGTTATCAACATCTATGCACCCAATGAGGGACTATCTAAATACATCAAACACCTACTGAAAGAACTACAAAAATACATGAATAGTAATACAATAATAATGTGAGACTTTAACACCCCACTCTCACACTAAGACATATCAACAAAGCAGAGAATCAACAAAGAAACAAGAAAATTAAATGAAGAGATTGACAGACTAGACCTCCGGGACATTTTCGTAGTTCTTCACCTCAAAAAACTGGAACACACATTCTTTTCAAATCCACACAGCACACACTCAAGGATAAACCACATGTTAGGCCACAAAGACAGCATCAACAAATTCAAGAGCATTGAAATCATCCCAAGTATCTTCTCAGACCACAGTGGAGTAAAGCTAACATTTAACAACAAACAGAAAATTACTAAAAGTCACAGAATTTGGAAACTAAACAACATACTGCTTAAGAACCACTGGGTCAGAGATACAATCAAGCAAGAAATCCAAATGTTCCTGGAAACAAAAAATGAAGACACAAGCTATCAAAATATTTGGAACACAGCTAAAGCAGTACTGAGAGAGAAATTCATAGCCATACAACCACATATTAAAGAACAAGAAAAAGCTTAAATAAATGAACTTACTGCACACCTTAAGGACTTAGAGGAAGAGGACAAAGGAACTCTCAAGCAACCAGAAGGACAAAAATCACTAAAATTAGAGCAGAAATAAACAACACCAAAAATAAGAGAACCATACAAAAAGGTCAGTGAAACCAAATTTTGGTTCTTTGAAAAATTAAGCAAGATTGACAAACCCCTAGCCAGACTCACTAAAAAAAAAAAAAAGGAGAAGACTCAAATAAATATAATTGTAAACGATAGAGGAGATATTACAACTGACACCACAGAAATCCAGAAAATCATGCGAAACTTCTTTGAAGAACTATATGCCACCAAGCTAGAGAATCTGGAAGAAATGGAAGAATTCTTAGAAACATATGCCCTTCCAAAACTGAACCAAGAAGAACTACAAAACCTAAATGCACCAATCACAGACAAAGAAATCGAAACAGTTATTAAGAATCTTCCCAACAACAAAAGTCCTGGACCAGGTAGCTTCACAAATGAATTCTACAAAACCTTCAGGAAACAGTTAATACCTATACTTCTAAAGCTTTTCCACAAGATCAAAGAAACAGGAACACTCCCTTCCACATTCTATGAAGCCAACATCACCCTGATACCAAAAGCAGATAGGGACACAACAAAAGAGGAAAACTACAGACCAATATCTCTGATGAACATAGATGCCAAAATATTAAACAAGATCCTGGCCAACCGGATACAGCAGTATATCAAAAAGATTGTTCATCATGTCCAAGTGAGATTTATCCCAGGAATGCAAGACTGGTTCAACATATGCAAGTCAATCAATGTCATTCACCACATCAATAAAAGCAAAATCAAAAACCACATGATTATCTAAATAGATGCAGAGAAAGCCTTTGACAAAATCCAACACCCATTCATGCTCAAAACACTACCAAAAATGGGAATAAGTGGGAAATTCCTCAAGATAGTGGAGTCCATATATAGCAAACCTACAGCCAACATCATATTCAATGTACAGAAGCTGAAAGCATTCCCCCTCAGATCGGGGACTAGACAGGGCTGTCCAATATAACCATTACTTTTCAACATAGTATTGGAAGTTCTTGCCATAACAACCAGGCAAGAGAATGAAATCAAAGGAATACAGATTGGAAGGGAAGAAGTCAAGCTCTCACTATTTGCAGATGATATGATAGTATACATAGAAAAACCTAAAGAATCCAGCAGAAAACTACTGGAAGTTATTAGGCAATATAGCAAGTTGTCAGGCTAAAAAATCAATGTATAAAAATCAGTGGCATTTCTTTATGCAAACACTAAATCTGAAGAAGACATCCAGAAATCACTCTCATTCACTGTTGCAGCAAAATCAATAAAATACCTAGGAAAAAACCTGACCAAAGAAGTAAAACACTTGTTACCAGTCATTTCTATCAGGAACAACAAAACAGACCCCTTTGTGGGCCCCATAGGACCTTGCCCTCAACTTGGATCAACAATGGTAGAGAATGTTCCATCCTCTGAAGGGAGGATGGACAACATACTCTATGCTACACCTGACGAAGATGGGTCCTGATATTGAGGCAGCTTGGAACATTCCTACTTATGACCACAGAATGTGAGCTCAGATCTACAGGGATGTAGTGGTCACATAGGCTTCTAAGCTGAATATGGGCCCCAGATCAGATCAAATAGATGGGGTTTACAATCAACAATATTTATACCCCTTTCTCATATTTGGGAGCTACTCTCTTCCCTGATCCAGCTTTCTGGTCCTTTTTCCAGTCATGACATCATCTCCGTAGACAATAACTTGGATCCACCGGCATATCAGATTTCAGGCTCAGGGACAAAAAGGAAAAAAAAAACACAAAAAACCAAACTAGTATAGCTACAGGCCTTTGGAATTTAACTAAAATATGCCTACTAACTATCTACAAAATGGAGGAGCCCCCAACTCTTCATCTGCACTATTCCAGCCCTTAGATTCATGATTGGTCAACAATTTGTTTGGCTTTGTATGTTAACTCTCTTTTCAACCACCAGGTTCCAGATGCTAGCATGATGCTGACCAGACTTCCCTGGACAGACAACCCCACCAATGTGTCCTGAAGCTCTGCTTCCCCAGAGCCCTTCCCCTCTAGGGAAAGAGAGAGACAAGCTGGGAGTATGGATCGACTTGTCAATGTCCATGTTCAGTGGGGAAGCAATTATAGAAGCCAGACCTTCCACCTTCTGCATCCCACAATGACCTTGGGTCCATACTCCCAGAGGGTTAAAGAACAGGAAAGCTATCAAGGGGGGCAGGGACTGGATACGGAGTTCTGGTGGTGGGAATTGTGTGAAGTTGTACCTCTCTTACGCTATGGTTTTGTCACGGTTTCCTTTTTATAAATAAAAAATTAAAAGAAAAAAGAACAACAACAAGAAAAAATCCATGCTTATTTGTAAAGTCACTTCTGCCATTTAAGATACCATCTCCAAGTTCTGAGGTTAGAATGTGGACTCCCTGGGGCCATTATTCTGTCAGCAACATGTACTATATAACACTTCCTTCTGTGACTTCTTTATATGCTGGGGTTTTGCACCTCTGAGAATCCACTGCTCTTGGTGGACTCATTTTAACTGAAGACAGAGACAAAGGGAGGGAGAGATGGCAGTACCCATCCTGTGTGGTGCTCCAATATCACAATGGAGGTTCACACCCAAGTCTTGATGTGATGAATTATAAATTCTACCTGGTGAGCCATCTCCTGTCTCCTCTCTTTTCTAACTCAGCAAATCTTGATTCCTGCTTTCCAAACCTTACATTCAACCCAGCAGAAAATCTTTCAAGCTCTGCATTAAGAATCTGTCAAGAATCTAATCACTTCTCATCCCCTCCATTGCTCCTGCTGTCACTCTCTCTTGCCTGGGTTATTTCAGTGACCACATCTCTGCTCAGTCTGTTATTAACACAGCAGCCAGATCAACTCTTCGATTTCCAAAGTCACATTGTGTTACTCCCCCGATTAAAACCCTGCAGTGTCTTTCTAGCTTTCTGGACTTTGTTATACCTTACTGCTCCTCATCACTATGCTTCTGGCTCCCAGACTCAGGAGACCCACTAAAAATTTAGAGCTCAGATTCTGTTCACCATCAGAGCAAGAGTTAGTTTTAGCCACTTTGCTAGAAAGATCTGAAAAGTCAGTTTTCTAAAGAAGACAGATGGTTCACAGACATGAAAGAAGTTCCACTTCACTTATTATTAGAGAAATGCAAATTAAGACCACACTGAGATTCTGCCTTACATCTGAGTCTGGCCCACAGCAACCAAAAAGTATGTGACAAGTATTGGTGAGGATGTGTAGAAAAAGGAATTCTGTTACACTGTTGGTGATAATACAAACTGGTGCATCCCCTTGTGAAAATAGTATAGAGAATCCTTAAATAAAAGTGGAAATACTTTATGATCCAGTATTGTCACTCCTAGGCATCTATCCAAAGGACATGAAAACACTAATTTGGAGGGACATATGCCCCCTACCCTTATAGCTTCATTACTCATAATAGCCAAGGACAAGAAGCATCATAAATACTCATCAGCAGATAACTGGACAAAGAAGCTAAGGGATATATGCTTAATGGAAGACTCCTCTGCAATTTAAAAAGGTTCTATCATATCTTTGGACAAAATGGATAGAATTGGAGCTGATTACACTCAGTGAAGGAAGTAAGGAGGTGAAAGACAACGACAAGATAGTTTTGCTCATATGTGGAACATAAAGAATTAAAGCAAATGAACTTGCAAAAAAGAAGAGTAACCAAACTCTCTCTTTGTGAGAATTCTGGTGTTTATTGGGGGGGGGGGGAGAAACAGAGCCTAGGTGGTAGGTATGATGTGTAACTATAATATGTAATTTTATAATCTTGTAAACCATTATTATATCACTAATAAAATATTAATAAACACAATACTTTGTCAGTTTATTTATCACATTGAGCCCTTAACAGCTTCTTAATATTCCCATTCTTTCTGACTAAAATCCAAGGTCCAGCATCACTTAGGGCTGATTTCTTTTTTTTTTTTTTAAATTTTTAAATCATCTTTATTTGTTGGATAGAGACAGTCATAAATCAAGAGGGAAGGGAGAAATGGAGAAGAAGACACCTGCAGCACTGCTTCACCACTTTCAAAGCTTTCTCCCTGCAGGTAAGGACCAGGGTCTTGAACCTGGGTTCTTGTGCATTGTAACATGTGAGCTCAACCAGGTGCACTCCCTCCCCAGGGCTATTTTCCAAACACCTAGAAGAGTGCATGGTGAGCAACAGGTACTTGATGAGTAACTGCACATGTTTTTTTGTACCTCCTTTCCCAGTCTCATCCCCCCCCCCCCACATGTAGGATCTGAGAAAAGTGCAGAAGGCAAAAATTGTGGCAGATTGCACCCCTGGACCAGAAGCCTCCCCCATTCCTTCAGAGAGCTGTACCTGGAGGACCTTTTGGGCTTGAATGTCAACCACGAGGATTCTGCTTAATGTGGGCTGGGCCACGTAGATATATCGGTGCCTGATGTTGACTGCTGACACCCACTGGCATGGGTGGGGGGCTTCCCCTTCCTTCTGGGGGCACATTTCTTCCTGTAAAAGGAGACAGCTTGCTTAGTCCCCTTTGCCCTGTACCTCCCCATCCCTTTTTTCTTTCAAAGAATCATATGGACATGTGGGATATGGCCCAGGATCCCTCCTCAGCCAGTGTTTCACTGAGTGTTCCTTTCCTTTCTGAAGTCTGCAGTTTCCTTTCAGGTCCTCCCCATTAGTGCTCAGCTCATAATTTTCCACACTTGTGGCCACTGTGCCTTTTCCTCATCTCCATCGTTTAAAAACCCTTCTGTTGATGACCAGAACTTTGAAAGTGTTCCTTGCACTATTTCTCAACTTCTCTGCCCCTCATGTGCTCCTTGATCCTTACCTCAAAGCTAGTGGCATTCTAATTAAGTCCCATCATCCTGTTATGGGACACTGCTGATAATCCTGTGTCCTTTTTGCTGGCCTGCCTCTGTTCCTTAATCCTGATCACTTTGATGATGCCAGAGGGCCCAACTCCTGGATGGTTTTTCTTCTCCTTTTTATTATTTATTTATTATTAGATAGGTACAGAGAAAAATTGACATAGGAGAGGGAGATAGAGGGAGAGTGACAAGAGACACACCTGCAGCCCTGCTTCACTGCTTGTGAGGCTTTCACCCCGTAGGTGGGGACCAGGGGCTTGAACCTGGGTCCTTGCATTACTTTAATGTGAGTCCTTAACTAGGTGTACCACTGCCTGGCCCTGATGGTTTTTCATCTCTACTTCCCACTTTCCTTTTTAGTCTTATCCAAACCTCTGGCTTTAACCACAGTATTCCTGTTGACTAGTCCCAAATCTCTCTCTCTAGTCCAGGCCTCTTCCTTGACCCCCCCAGCCAAGCACCTGGCACTCCTTTCTTATTGCAATAGTTCTTTCACACTTGCAAGTCTAATTCAGCTCTCAATCTCAATATCAATTTCAGAATCCCAATTCTGTTAATACCATGCAAGGCATGGCTGATCTGCTGTTTCACTTCCTGAGATCAAACATGGAGACCCCCTTGGACCTCTTCACTCCCCACTCATGGTCTTCACCCAGTGTACCACAACCCTGTGAAGCTTTGCCTTCCAGGATCACCCAGACTTGGACTCTCTCACCACTTTCACCTCTGTCACTTCAGCATAAGCAACATTATCTGTTCCCTGTGTAACTGAGCCCCAGTTGTGTTCCTTGACCCACCCTAGTTTCCCCCTACATGCTTGAAAGAAATCACAGCCCATAACTTTAAGATGGCTCATATTACTCCTCTGTTCAGTTCCTTCCACTACAATAAAAGGTTTCCTATTTGTTGTCTTGGCTTCACCATTCTTAGATGAAAAGAGACAGAAGGAGAGACGCCACAGCATGGAAGCTTCTCTCCAGTGCGGTGGAGGCTAGGGTCCAACCCAGTTGTGTGGATAA
This sequence comes from Erinaceus europaeus, assembly GCF_950295315.1. Classification (NCBI taxonomy): domain Eukaryota; kingdom Metazoa; phylum Chordata; class Mammalia; order Eulipotyphla; family Erinaceidae; genus Erinaceus; species Erinaceus europaeus. The sequence continues at coordinate 36,355,792 of NC_080163.1, forward strand.
CAAAGCAAGCATATCTAGGTGGGTGTATAGTCAGTTGGAAGGCTGGGCTGGGCTGGGAGGGTAACGCTGAGAACAAAGGAAGTCAGAGATGGAAGAGGGGAAGAGGTTGCTCTTGCCAGAGAGCTCTTGCCTGCCCATTCTTCTTTCCTTAGAATAAGATCTATGTCTTTCTTGAAGCTTCAAGACCCAGTGCCCCTGCCCCTGTTCCTCCTCAACCCCTCTTGGCCTTTCTCTCCCTAACCCACCCAGCTTCACACACACCAAAGCTTGCTCTTCTCTTTTTGTGCCACCTGCCCTTTCCAGGGCCTGTGCAGTGGCTGTTCCCTCAGTTGGGAACACATTACAGATGCTTACACAGCATCTGTCTCACTTTTCTTCCTCAGAAAAGCTATGCAACCATGAGACCCTGTGACCTCATTCAGCTTAGTTCCTCTAGCCTTTCCCAAACCCCTGCCCTGATACAGTTTTCATTTTCCAATTCATTCAAGACATTTATTTGTCTAATTATATAATTATGTTTGGTCTCTTTTCTTTCACTACACTATAATATCCTAGAGACCTGATCTTCCCTCATGTCTCATGATACACATTTGTGCTTTTCCCGTGACTCTGGGTTAACTTTGTCTTGATATTCTATGAGCCTCCTTTTGCTCTACCTTCTAACTCTTAATTACTTATTTTATTGAGACCAGGATTATTCTAGGGGGTTGGTGCTGCACTATGAATCCATTGCTCCTGGTGGCCATATTTTCCTTTTTATTTTTTATTTTATTATTTTCCTTTTTATTTTTTATTTTATTTTATTAATTCCCTTTTGTTGCCCTTGTTGTTTTATTGTTGTATTTATTATTGTTGTCAGATAGGACAGAGAGAAATGGAGAGAGGAGGGGAAGACAGAGGGGGAGAGAAAGATAGACACCTGCAGACCTGCTTCACCGCTTGTGAAGCGACTCCCCTGCAGGTGGGGAGCCAGGGCTCGAACTGGGATCCTTACACCTGTCCTTGCACTTTGTGCCACCTACACTTAACCCACTGTGCTACAGCCCAACTCCCTCCTTTCTATTTTTTTTTAATTGAATAGGACAGAAAGAAATTGAGAAGGGGGGATAGAGAGGGAGAGAGAGAAAGACATCTGCAGACCTGCTTCACCACTCATGAAGTGTTCCCCCCTGTAGGTGGGGAGCAGGGGCTTGAACCCGGGTCCTTATGCATGATAGTATGTCTGCTAAACTGGATGTATGTCTGCCACCACCCAGCTCCCACCCCCATGCCCCTAATAACTCTTAGTGACCCAGAGTTCTGTCCCAGTTGAGTATTTCCAACCACTCATCCACAACTATGCTATCCCCCTCTCCCCTGGCTTTAGCCAAGACTTTACCCAACCTTGACTCCCGGGTAAGTGTCTAACTCAGAATGTCTTGCCTAGTCCCACGTATTCTCTTAAGTCACTTTGTCCTCATTCATTTCTGCTCCTCTCTCTGGGGTCTCACCCCCACTCAACCAGCCAAGCTTAGTGTCACCTTGATTCTTCTCTCACAAACCCACCACCACTGGCCTTGTCAGAATAATGAGACAATCTTCTCCATCTCTGGTTTCCTTTATTCTCTCCTTTCCCTTTCCCCTCCCCCTAAAGGAGTTAATAGCACTAAAGTGGGTTATTTTCTTCTCTCTGGCCATTATATCATCATGTTTAATCCTTGGAAGAACAACCATTTGCATCTGAGGAAACTGAGACTTAGAGGGGTGAGGTGACTTTCCTGTAGCCACTTGGATGTACTGAATGTCAGAGGTTGGATATGAACCTAGGTTTGCCTGGCTGAGAGCCTATCTCACATCTGCTAGTCATGTGCTCCGGTCTGACAAATGGACAGAGGCCCAAGATGCACCAGCCTATCCACCCAGCACTCCAGAAAGAGGCTTATTCCATTGCAACCCTCCAGGTAGGTGTTTGGGCATTTTTCCAGATGAGAAAACTAAATTGTTATTTGGGATTGTTCCACAGCTCACCATGGTCTGTTACTTGAGACACCTTTATAACCTCTCTTACAGTGCCTTGTCTTAGCTTCTTTTCCAGGATAATTGAGCCCTGCTTTGAATTTAAGAGGATTTTCCCCAAGCTACAGGCTATTGGCAAATATATGAGAAATGAGTGCCAACATGACAGAATGCAATTATTTAAGCTTAAGTGCTAGAGATGAACTAGGGTCATTCTTTCAGATGTTATGTGGAGGGAAAATTCATAAGCAGGAACACTTTAAAAAATGACTAATTCAAAATAAAACAGCTGCTTCCAAGTCACAAATATAAGAAACTCAACAATCTGAGACAGAACGCCAGTCCATGCAGCCAATCCAGTAGACTTGCTTCAGGAACTCTGGACACACCTTGCCTCCTGCAAACCCCCAATATCTGTACTCTGCCGTCCCTTCGTAGTGTATCTGAAAGGACAGAGTATAAGGGGTCTTGGAAGTGGCTTGTGGCATGAGTTGTAACTTCAAGGAGCTCAGATTTTATACAAGAACCCCTACCACCTAGCCAAGTGGGGTACTGGCCAGAGGGACAGTGCCCCTGGGTGGGGAAGGAAGCACACTGCTGGGGGGGATGCCTCCTGACAGCTGGGTTGGAGGCTTCCCACCATCCTGTCTTCTGCCTCTGCCCTCATTCAAGGTTGTCACTTGCTCCTTGGCATCATATACTGCCTACAACACCTCAGACACTCTGGGCATGTGTGAGTGTTGTGTAGAAAGTCCGGGCCCCTCAGTTTCCTGCTGCCCACTCCCCTTCCCAATGTCTTCTGGATGTTCATATATCCCATGGACTGGAACTCAGCCCGGCCAAACCTTCTTTGCTTATCAGGCTGTCTGTCTGTCCTGCACCTGGGTGTTCTGGTCTGGCACGTGGTGCACTAGAGAGTGAACTGTACTGCCCTCAACCTGCTGCTGCTCTTCACAAGACTCTGGGGTTGTCCTTGTGAGTAGCAAGGACATCTCACCTCTCCCCATCTCACTGGCTTAACCCAGGCCACCAGCTTCTCTTCTGCCTAATCACACAGCTACTCAGTATACTTCTGTGCCTCTAGCCCGGCCCTTTTGCTCACCACCTGAAGCCCTGCACCTTGCTCTGGAGCCATTCATCCAGGCCGCCCTCCTTCCACCTCTAGGCCCCCAGAGTGTCCCTGAGCTCTGAGACAACCATCACCCTTACTTATGGCACATCTAACCACAGGTCCCTCTGTGCCTACCCGCCCCTCCAGCCATCCAGATAAATTTCCATTTCATCTCTCTTCTTGGAGTTCATGACACCTCCTCCAGAGGTGTCATCTCTGACTCCCATGTTCTGCATCATGGAGCCTAGGGACCACTTCCCAGAACCCCAGCCAAGGAATCTTTTCTGGTAGACCCCCCTCACTGTGCCCATGCACCCTTGGGCAGCTGTCTGCTGTATGGAGCCCAGGACCCCATCCCTATGCCCTGGACCTCCTTCTCCTTGGGGTTATGTCCCCAAGTGACCTTGAAGAAGGAATGAGAGCTCCAACTGTTCACCCCTTGACCTTGGCACACATTGGGAACCTCACCATATGCACCAAAGGAATTAAGGAACTCGAGGTGGACATAGGGTGCAAGGCCGGCCTTGGGTTAGGGTTAGGGTTGTGTGGGCAGAGGTTGCCCTCACAACACTCACATAGCTTGTGAAGATCTTCTCTGTGGGCTTGAGGTGCCTCTGGATCTCACAGTCCACTGGGTTCAGGACGATGATGCCGTCATTAGAGAAGACGTAGAACATGTTTCCCACGCTGAGGCCTGGAGGCAGCGAGCACAGCCATATTATGTCCCTCCAGTAGATGGCCACATTTCTCAAACCCAGGGGCCGCCTTTTGCTGATCTCCATTTTTGAAACCTGAGCCCTTTTGCAGCCACCTAGTCTTAGAAAACTGCCATTTTGTAAAGATAGTGAAGCTGTACACTGTGGTCTCACAGCCCAGTGTAGGCAACACCCAGGGACACCTGCCCCTGATTTTCCACCACTGCTATTAGGTGTCCTTCCCCAGCTTCCTAAAACCAACTGACAGCAGCCTCAATTCCCAGGCCTGGCCTTTGTTTCGTACCCAGCCTTGTGAACCTTTGTGCCTGGCGGTCACAAATCAGTTTGGAAGCCTATGTGGACGCATGTACTAACTAGGGCATAGGCTACAGTCGGAGAAGTTTTCAAGGAAAATAAGACAGGGTATATATTGCTTTTTAAAGACATTGATTTAGGGCTTAGTTCTGAAGTTATCTGTTGCCCTCTGTGGCTTCACATGCCCTTCTGCCCACCACACTGGAGAAGTTCAAGGTGATTTGGACTCTTTTCTGGTGGAAAGGATCAGAGTTAGTGCTGGGGCCCACACATGCATATGACCCCCAAGTTCTGGTGCTTGACTTCTTTTTTGAGCCATATGGAACTGCCATTATCAGACTATTCTTCACAAAAACAATTTTGCATGACCCCACCTAACTTTTAAAGAATGTTTCATATATACAAGTGATTGGGGGCTGGGCAATGGCTCATCTGGTTGAGCGCCATGTTACCATTTTCAAAGACTTAGTTTCAGATTCTTGGCCCCCACCTGTAAAGGGGAAGCTTCACAAGCAGTGAGGCAGTGCTATTGATGTCTGTTTCTCTCTTTCTCTCCCTGTGTCCTCTTAATTTCTCTCTGGCCCATCATATATAACGGGGAAAAAAGTGGGGGGGAGGATTGACAGCTTGGACTCGTCATGCAGGAACAAAGCCCCAGCAACAACCCTGGTCACAGAAATAAACAGATAACAAATAAAAAATTTTAATCATTCAAAAATATTCACAGGTATCAGAGTAGCTATTCCCTTCAGTCTATATTCACTCTGTATTTAATCTCCCATACTAACAAGCTATTGGACAAAGCATTCAAGGCTCAGATGCTACCATGAACCCCTACCAAGTGGTCTACTTCAGTAGAGGTTTCAAACAGCTTTAAATGGAAGCTTTCTATAAAAAAAAAAGAAACAAAAAACTGAACAGGCCGATATCCATTAAAGGCACCAGTGGGTTTGAAGTCGGTTTCTCACCATGCACCCCTGGAGTTTGACTGACATCCACCCTCCCACCCAATCAAGCACAGGCACAGGCACCCCACTCATGGGGTCTGTGTGGCGGCCAGACAGCAGATGGAGGCTAGTGACAGATGGCCCTTATGAAACTACAAACACAGGCAACACAGAACAAGTGAGGCTGGTACCTTCCTCTCGCCAGAGAATGTTTGCAACTGCAGCAGCAGAGGGTTAGAAAAGTGGGGACAGGGCCGACGTGAGGAAGGAAAAGAAGAAAGCAGTGTCAAGACCTTCACTGTTGTGATTCCATTCATGAGCATGCAGGCTGCAGTCCTTCCTCTGTAGAATCTGGGGCAGCATGTTCACTCAGGGCTGTTCTGCACATGGACAAAGGCTCCCAGGTCTCAGGACCATTTAAACCCTTAATGAGCTTGTACGCATCACAACAGGTCATGGAACTGTCCGCACGCAGTCTGCGGATGCTAAACAGTGAACAACATCTCTCCGGGGCTTCCTGGATCATTTCCAGGAGAATATAGATGTTTCATCTAAGATTCTCCTAGGAAGGTGATCTGAAATACCTTTCTCTTTGATGAGTCTGGGAAGTGGTGCCTTGGACTCTCAAGCATCCCATCTGTTGGAGTGATGCTCTAGTTCTTGTTTGTTTTTCTCTCTCTCCCTTTTATTCTTGTCAACAAATCTTTAAAAAATACATTTTTATTTTTTGTCACCAGGATTTCACTGTTTTTTTTAGATTTTAGAAAGACATACACACACACACACACACACACACACACACACACAATCATAGCACCACTTTTGCCTTTAGTAAGTTGGGAGCTGAGGTTGCATGCATAACAAAGCAGGAAGCCTTCCAGGTGAGCTATCTTGCTGGCCTTCTAAAATACTTCTAACAATCACTTGGCTGTGAGTCTTTGATCCAGAGGAAGACACTATGACCTCTACCATGTCCCAAGATCACATGTGTCCTCTGGGCAGTGGCCATAGGGAGAGTGCTCACACACTGGCCACTAACTCTGGAGCAAAGGCCATGAGGAGCTGGGGGGGCAGTTCCTGGGGGTAGCGGTGGGCAGTGGGGAATTTTGTGGCTGAGGATAGAGACTCCAGGGATAGACCTGGGGCTGGGCTGTTTGAACTTCTGGTGGTCCCAAGCTCTGTCTATGGCCTAGAATGTCTCCCTATGTTTCTGGGGTTGCCTGGGTTCCCAGGGAATATGTATTTCCCATGGGCATCCCCTGTCCCTGCTTTGTGCACAGAGAACAAGGGGTTTGCTCCTCCCTCCAGAGGATCACAGATGCCAGCTGGGGCCCTGGTCAGTTTGTCCCTCTTTGTCACCCACTGACCCCTGACCAGCACAGCGTGGAGCTGAAAGGCAAGAGTGGACTCACGGGTCTTTCTTGCTGAGTCTTCGATGAAGAGCGAAGAGATATCTTCATCCACACCCACTTCGTTTTTGGCAATACAGGTGTATGCACCTGTGTCTTCATACCGAACGCTGCCGATGTGGAGTTCACTCCCATTGGCTGAGGAGAGGAAAGAGCTCAGAGTCACCTGCCCAGTTGGGGCCCTGGCCCTGTCCCCTTCACAGGGCTATGGCAAATATACATCACTCTGGGCAGGACCAAGGGCAGTCAACAACCCTGATAGACACCCAGAAGGGTTAGGACAGTTAGCACTAACTGGAGGGCACCTGACTGAGTTTCCTCATCATTGCTCTCAGAAAGCCCCAGAGACCCATGAGAGCCCAGAGGACAGAGGCATTTGAAGAGGTGACTAGCTTAGAAACAAGTCACACCTCTGGCTTTTGTTCCTGGTGAGGGAACCACCTGAACTTGATGGGAAGAGTATGTAGGCAGCAGGGGCAGGTCTCACCTAAGAGGGAGAGCTGCTTCGACATCTGGGTCGACACTTCCATGCCATTCTTCAGCCAGCTAATCCCAGGCATGGGGATGCCCTCTGCGTGGCACCTCAGGCTGGCTGCCACCCCAGGCTCCTGTGCCTGGGTCTCAGGGTAGACGCGGATGACCGGTGGCACTGTGGGGATAGTCAGCGCTGGTGAGAGAACACTCACCTCTCCTTGAACCCTTGGTTCAACCCTGAAACCCTGCAGCAGAAAGGTGGACCCCACCAGTAGTGCTGGAGTCCCCTTTATTATTTTTTATTTTTTGCCTCCAGGGTTGTCACTGGGGCTTGGTGCCAGCACTATGAATCCACTGCTTTTGGCAGCCGTTCCCCTCCCCCATTTTACTGAATAGGACAGAGAGAAATTGAAAGAGAAGAGGGGATACAGAGGGAGAGAGGAAGATAGACACCTGCAGACCTGCTTCACCACTTGTGAAGTGTCCCCCCTGTAGGTGAGGAGCCAGGGGCTCAAACCTGGATCCTTGGGTGGGTCCTTGCACTTAGTACTATGTGTGCTTTATTGTGTGCACCACCACCCAGCCCCCTGAAGTTTCCTTTATAATCGGTTCACAACCACTGGGCTCCACAGCCCATGCTGGAAAAGCAAGGGCTGCAGAGTGGACTGCAGGCAGTAAACATGTCAAGTTCTACCCCCTGCCATTCATACCTTTCATCAGTATTCTCAACATGATCAAAGAGACATCAGGCTATTTAATGCTATTTAGATACTACATGCAAAGAACAACGGCAGTTGCAATTTATTTCTGGATAAAATTCAGTGATGCTACTTCTGTTATCAGAAAGTGACTAGATGCAAGATTAACTTCTTGCAAGAAGTGCTTCAAAGTGTACTCGTGTGTATTGACTGGCACAGATAGTAATTGCATCACTGATTTCACTTCTGCACTTTTCACCCCTGGCACATGGGTGAAAGCAGGGACGGTCTTTGTACAGCGGCAGGCTTTGGCAATTAAGTTCAGGGCTGGCCGTGTGTCAGATGAACACAGTGGACAAAGCTTCATACCCAAATGGTGCTCTGGCCTTTGTCCCCAATCTGTCTGCTGGGGAAGGGACTGTTGTCTGCTGGATCTCTCTTCCTTCTCCTCCTCTTAGCTCTGGGCCCAAAAAAGAAAGCGATGATAATTTTCAATGCAACTGAGAGGTCTCACATATCTATGTCTGAATCCCTTCTCCTAAAGGGAGTTTGTGAGAGCTTACACAAAAGCACCTAAATGAATGAAACCACTGCACACGTTTTGGAAAGCTGAGAGAAAGGTTCTTCCGAAAGTGGGAAACTATATTTTCCTAGAGTCATTTGGAAGCTCCTGTTGTTCCAGAAAAGAAAACGTTCTGACAGTTTAGGAGAGAGAAAATTTTCCTTTACATGAAAGGGGAGGATAAGCTGATGCTCATGCAGAGGGGAAGGTGTTGATCCTGGGTCCTGAGCAAGATTTCCAGTGACCTGGGCTCGGGAATACAAGAGAAAGTCCATCACCTCACAGTGGGCAGAGGGCTCTGCAAGTCCTGTGGAGGCTCTTCATCACAGTCTGAACAGCTTATCTGAGTTTTAAGTCTCCTGGTTCACCCAGGGGGAAATGCTAGGTGGCAGTGGAGGAGAAAGCCAACTAGATAACTGAGGAAAGGCAAGAACCTGTCTATCTCCATCAGGGAAGCTCAGCATACCCTGTGGCAAAGCACTCAGAGGTCCAGCAGCAATAAAACAGGAGTCAATGCCTCATCTTCTCCTTGCTTGTAGTTCTGGGGGAGGAATCCGGGGTGTGGCAGAAAGGACTTGTCTAGACAGGCTACCAGCATAAAGGAGGCATATAGGACTCTGGTTGAGGTATATCTGGAAGCCTTCTGATCTGGGTCAGTCCTTATGGAAAACAGCTTGGAGAGAGTCCTTAGACAAATGAAAGTGGAAACACCCTATCACTCAGCAATGTCTCCCTTAGTAGTAAGGACAAGGGAACACTAATATAAAAGAATTTCTGCACCCATGTTCATAGCTGCATTATTTACAATGGCCAAAATATGGAAGTAACCTAAATGCTCAACAACAGGTGAGTATATAAACGAATTACAGGATTCAGTAGGGCATTACTTCAGAATCAAAACAGATGATATTGTATCACTTGGAACGAAATGGATGGAACTGAAGATGCTTACACTAAGTGAAATGAGAGGGAAAAGTCAACAACTGGATTTTTTTTTTCTCAGATGTGGAATATAGATGACTAAAGTATATGAATTTGCAAAAAGAAAAAGTAACCAAACTGTCTTTGAGACTTGATGAAAACCAAAGTGGTTATGGTTTGGGGCATGGCATAGAACTTTTGTGAAGGGTGTGGTAACTTACAGGGACTATGTGTGGGAGTGACTACACGCTTGGATTTTGTGATTCTGTAGGACATTCTTAAGTCACTAATAAAAATAGAACAGAATTAGATCTCACTTTACTGAATGTCCTTGTTTAAAAAGGAACTAAATTGTGACTTGCTTGGGAAACTCCCCTACACCCTGCATTTGATAGGAGGTATGGGGCTCAATTTGAAAAGACTGTAGAATTTTGGTCAACAGACAATAATTAAAGAGTGGGGCTGGAAGTGGTAGAGCCCCTAGTGTTTTGGAACATACATAGGACCTTGGGGTTGATGAACTTGGCCTCTTGCTAGCTCCCCATGTATTTATACAAGCCTACCAGCAACTACAAAATCAACTGGAGAAAAGTGGGAGAAAAATAAAGATAGAAGTAGAAATAAATGATCACTTCTCTTAAAAAAGGGTAGATGTGATGAATAAATTTGAAACTGTAAAAACAAATGTTAAATTTCTGCCAAGTATTATCTTTAAAAAGAGAGATTAAAAGTATTAGAACTTTGTACACAAAGAGGAATAAACATTAAAAGGCCTATGGAATAGATATTTAAAAAGGAATTTCTAAATTATCAACACTGGATGAAGAAGAGAAAATGAAGGAAAATTAAAGCTCTATTTTTAGTTATGGAAAATGTATGAAGGTTAAAGATCTCCGGTAAAACAAACTATTGACAGATGACAGTGCTGTATTATGCACTTAAGCATGTGTCAGGGTAGGGTGCATGCTATGTGTTTTAAACAGATCAAACACAAAGGAAGAACAAGACGTGCCTGGAGGTGATGGATATGCCTGTTACCTTGATAGTGGTGATGAGAGCATGGCAACAGGGACATGTGCAAACTCTTCACTGTAACATGAAATGAGTGCAGTCTTTTGCATATCAACTTTACCTTGATAAGCAGTTTAAAGAAAAGTGCTACTAGAGTTGGCAAGCTAGCTCATCTGGAAGGATGTCTGCTTCACCAGGCCTGAAACCCAAGTTCAAGCCTGGCCCTCACTGCACTGGGGGAAGCTTCAGTGCTGGTGGTGTCTTTTCCTCTCTGCCTTTGTCTCCTATCTGCCAAAGTTGACCTGGAGTGATGAAGGCCTGGTGGTGAGGGGAAAAAAAGGGAGTATGGATTGACCAGTCAATACCCATGTTCAGCAGGGAAGCAATTACAGAAGCCAGACCTTCCACCTTCTGCAAACCATAACAACCCTGGTCCATGCTCTCAGAGGGATAGAGAATGGGAAAGCTATCAGGGGAGGGGATGGGATATGGAGATCGGGTGGTGGGAATTGTGTGGAGTTGTACCCCTCCTATCCTACGGTTTTATTAATGTCTCCTTTCTTAAATAAAAATTTTTTAAAAAAGTGTTATTAGCTCACAAGTCACCTTGTTAGCTTCACAGGAAGCTTCTCTTATACAGTAAATACTGCACCTACCTAGAGTACATGGCAAGGATGTTCTAAATTACATCATGAAGCTAGTATAAGCCAGAAACCCAGACCTGCCAGAGAGAGCACAGAAAAGGCATCTATAGACCTAACTCAGTATTCAATACACCCAAACCTTCAGTGAAAGATCAGAAAATAACATTTAGCCTAGTCCTCCAAGAATACACTGTGACCAAGTATATTTCAATGGCTAACTATTGGTGCATCTATGATGAATCATATTTCAAGTCAAAGGCAGTTAGAATTGTCTTTTGATTCTCTAGTTGGTCAGTGAAAGGGCCTTGTTAAAAATTTAACATTCATGTCTTAGTAAAATAAGAAAAGAACTGGTATTTTCCTCCCACAGTGAAGTATCTTCTACACACACACACACACACACACACACACACACACACACACACACACACACACGAAGAAACAGCACCACTCTTTTCCAGAATGGTGAAAAATTAAGTCAGCAGAGAAAAGAAGATAATGATTGACTCTCAACATTACACTGTATGCTATTCCCCATGGCAGTCAAAATGTGAGCGCAAATACTAGGAAGATAAGTAAGAATTATATTTTATCTTTAAATGTTCCAACCAAAATGTAGTACAGGTTAGTCTGACAGCACTGCCAAGGGGACAGTGCTGGAACACATAATTAATAGCTCACTCACCTACTAGAAAATTAGGAAGTTTCACTTAGGACACAAGAAAATTTGAAAATTTGCAGAAAGATGCTCTTGAACAGGAATACTCACTGTTGTTAGAAATAAGAAACAACTAAAACCAAACATTTACTCTGATTCCAATTAAACCCCCTAGATGGGGACTTGACCTTCCTTCCTTCCTTTCTTTCCTTCTTTCCTTCCTTTCTTCCTTTCTTTCTTTTTCTTTCTTTCATGTTTTTGCCTCCAGGGTTATCGCTGGTGCTTGGTGCTGGCACTAGAAATTTACTGCTCCTGGTGACTATTTTTTTCTTTTCCCCCTTCTATTTTATTTGATAAGACAGAAAGAAATTGAGAGTGGAGGGGTATAGAGAGGGAGGGAGAGATAGATACCTATAGATCTGTCTCAACACTTTTGAAGTGTCCCCACTGCAGGTGGGTAGCAAGGGCTAGCTAGAATCTGGGTCCTTGAACATAATACTATGTGCACTTAACTGGGCGTACCACTGCCTGACCTCAGGACTTGACAATTCTGGAATTTATCTGGGAGGGGAAAAATGTACAGGGATATCTGAGGAAGCTGTGAAAATAGAGCGTGAAGACTGTCATTTTTCCAAGTGCCATCATCTCTAACACTGCATGGTGGGGGTTGTAGTGGCGGGAGGGCAGGGCTGGGGGCATTCCATCTTGAAGACATTTATGGTCTTGATGGAATTTATAAAGTGCAGTCAATTAATTCAGTGCTATGAAGGCAACATCTAGGAATTGCTAACCAAGTGTCAGGCATCAGAGTCAGAGCAATGATTAGGATAGCTCAGTCCCTGAACTCACACTTCCTGCTGTCTGGGGAAGGTGATTAAACAATGAACTGCCAGCAGGGGGCAGCACCAGCTCTCTTCACCTCATGGAGGATGTATTTGAAGCCGCCCCTTTTGACCTTGTGAACTATAGTGAACACTAGTGAACTGGAACTATAGAGTGGTGGGTGGTGGTCTGGCCTCTGTGAGATGGCCTGGGGCCAGCGCCAGTCTGAAGATTGTTCTTTCCGTCAGATCTGACCTTTGACAGAATTGTAGTCTCTGGAAGTTTGCACCCTGGGGCAAGTTTGTGCATCTCCCTGAGTGGCTTATTTAAACAAGGTTGGGCCCACCCACACTGTGTGTGGCTGATTCGGGGAGGGGGGAGTAGGAAGGGGATGGGAGATTGTTGCTTCCTACACCTTTTATTTCAAAAGGACTTAAAAAAAATTATAGAGAGAATGAAAGGGGTGGGGGAGAGTGAGAGAGAGATCCAAAGCACTGTTCAGTTCTGGCATAAAGTGGTGGTGAGGACTGAGCCTATGGCCTCTGGAACCTCAGGCATGCAAGTTAGTACTCTTAACAAGCTGAGCTGTCTCCCTGGCCCCTATTTTTTTCTTTCTCCTCCCCCCTCCCTCCTTCCTTTCTCCTTCCTTCCTTCCCTTTAACCTACCTTTTTTTTTTCTTTTCAGTTTTGGTTTATAGTGGTGTAGGGGATTGAACTTGGGACCCTGGAGCCTCAGGCATGAGAGTCTGTTTACATAATCATTATGCTATCTCCCCTGCTCCCTATTTTTATTTTCAATAGCATCTCCCACACAGATATGACTTTAATGGCATTAGGTCTTACACAATTTCACAGTCCTCGGCCATTTTTTCACTTGAGAGGGGGAGGGGCTGGGGGAGGGGATGAGGGAGAGAGAATAGTAACTGGAGCTTGTAGTGCAACAGTGCTTCTGCAGACCCTTCAGTGGAGGTGTCTCTCTCTGTGTGTCTGTTCACAATAGCCTGGGGCACAGGGCGGGAATCCCCTGCAGCCCTCACTCCTAGACCATTCTCTTTCTCTTCTCCAGAAAACACCAGTTTTGAGCTTTACACCACACCCTCCTCATCCAAAGACCCCAGCCTTCAGGCTTGCTCCTGGACATGGCTCCGCACTTCTTTCTCACTCCCGCACCAGCCTCCCTGCCCTGTATTTTTGCCCTCACTCTGTTCCATTTTTCTCCTTGCAAAAACCCAGAAGAGTGATGGCCACCATCTCAGTGGGCACATACTCTCAGGATCCCTGCCACGTGTGGAGATGTGCTGGGAGATGGTGTGCTATGCTATGCTATGCTCTGGGTGGCGGTTTAATGTCACCAGTCCCGACTGATTCCCTCTGCCAGCTTGGAAGATTTTGGCCTGTAATTAACCCTTAGTATTTCATCCTTGGATGATGCCACTGATGGTGGTGATGTGTTTAAATTAACTCCCCTGCAGGTGGGGAGCTGGGGCTCGATCTGGGATCCTTATGCCGGTCCTTGTGCTTTGCGCCACGTGCGCTTAACTCGCTGTGCTACTGCCCGACTCCCTGCATCTACTTTTTTTATTATTAATTTTTTAATTTGCTTTTCCCCCTTTTGTTGCCCTTGTTTTATTGTTGTAGTTATTATTGTTGTTGTTGTTACTGATGTTGTCATTATTGGATAGGACAGAGAGAAAAGGAGAGAGGAGGGGAAGACAGAGAGGAGAAGAGTAAGATAGACACCTGCAGACCTGCTTCACCGCTTGTGAAGCAACTCCCCTACAGGTGGGGGAGCCGGGGGCTCAAACTGGCATCCTTGCGCTTTGCACCACGTGTGCTTAACCCACTGTGCTACCACCCGACCCCCCTGCATCTACTTTATTTATTATTTATTTTACCATAACACTGTTCAGTTCTGGCTTACAGTGGTGCGGGGGATTGAACCTGGGACATTGGACGCTCAGGCAGGAGAGTCTGTTTGCATAACCATTATGCTATCTACCCGACCCCCTGCATCTACTTTTTTAAACATTAAAGCACTTTCAACAATCTTGCCAGATCGAGACGAAATGTGAAGGACTGTTTTCTGAGTAAAACTGAAGATACTAGACTGGAAATATTTTCAGAAATACTCGTCATTGTGGTGTGCAAAGCATACAAACAGCCGATATTTGGCACGAGTGTTCATATTCTGTGGAATGTAGAAGATACATTTGAAAGACTGAAAACTGACTTCAGGAGAGGACATGGTCATCTGGACAATGCAGGTGAGGTGTTTTCTCTCCAAGGACACACCATCTTTCATCACTGTTGTACAAAGTTCACCAGCTTGCTTTGTGGAGGAGAAAAATATTTTTGTCAGGAGGTATTTGAACTGTTGACAAGGAAGGTACAGGAGCTCTAAGTCATCAAACAGTACACAGAGGAAAGTTGAATCCCATCAAAACAAATCACCTGTTTTATATGGGAAGGTAGGTTACAGGTCTTTTTCATCTCCTCTGGCAGGGGTTAAGCTAAATAAACCAAGAATGACTTGCTAGCATCACCAGGTCTGCATCTCAGTGGTTGAGTAAAGGGCTAGCAGCCTGGAGGTGCCCATTTCTAACCCCACCTCAATTCCCTCAAGACTAATATCCCTTTTCTACAGATTTATATTTGTATTATTTTATGGGGGAGGCGGGTGGTTAATATATTACAGTAAAGTTATTGACACATGGTCCCAACTTCTCATCTTCCTGTGCAAGGTGTTTGCAAAAACTCTCACTACAAGCTTAGGGTGGGTGAATAGCTCAGCGGGCATAGTGTGCCCTTATTTTCTATTCCTCCTGTTTCAGGGCCCAGGGCAAGGAGTGGCTCAAGTTCAAGCCTTGCTGCAGCCAAGTGCTGCCGGGAGACTTGTGGGCAAAGGGCCTCAAAGTGGGGGGTGGGCAAATAGCTCAGCGGGCTAGTGCACCCTTTTCTTCCTCCCTCCCCAGATTTCCATGCCCCTGGCTTCTTGAGGCCCATATGTTCAATTTCTGCAAGGGAGACTTGGGGGTAAAGGGCCTCAAAGGGGTGGGAGGGTGGACAAATAGCCCAGTGGGCTGGTGCACCCTTCTTGTCTTCTTCCCCAGTTTCCCATGCCTGTGGCGTCTCGAGGCCCAGGTTCCAGTCTTGCCAGGGCTGAGCATTAGCTGGGAGACTTGTGGGCAAATGGCCCAGTGGGCTAGTGCACCTTTTCCTCCCCTCCCCCACTGTCTCCCATGCCCCTGGCTTCTTGAGGCCCAGGTTTAAGTCCCGCCAGGACTGAGCGCTGCCAGAAGACTTGTGGGCAAAGGGCCTTGAAGGGTGGGGGTGGTGTGAGTGAATAGTCCAGCGGGCTAGTGCACCCTTTTTTTTTTTTCCTGTTGCAATTCCACCAAAAATGGCCTCAGTTCGAGTCATGCCAGGGTATTGTGTGAGGACCTCTGGGCAGTGTCTCTTGTGAAGGCTTTTCTTGTTGATTCACATGGGGTCTCCTCTATCAGGCTTTTCCTCTGGGTGAAATGTGGGCACTGTTACATGACCCCTTTCTTTCTCTCTCTTTGGTTTGTCCTATTTTTCCTCAGGTGTTTTCTCTCTGGTTATCAGGCTTTTCCTCTAGGTGAAATCTGTTCTGCCTACTGGCTTCAAGCTTTATCAGCAATTAAAGACTTCCCAAGCTTGGCATTGCTGATGGTTCTACACCAGTTCAAAAGCACACTCTGCCTCAGTGTTTTTATACTAAAATAATGTCATCCATTGTGCTTTTTCATCAGATTTACCCAACACTGTTAAACATCAAAATTTTGTCTTGCTGTCTTACAATGTTGTAATGTCTCCACATCTTCTAATGTTGTAAGCTATTATTAAATCATGAATAAAAAATAAGAATTCATGAAGCAGCAGCAGCAGCAGTAGCAACAACCCCCCTGAAGTGTTGTCCATACCCAGTGATTCCAACCTCTTGCCCCTATTCCTGCTGAGCCAGTTTCAGGCTCTTTACCCACCCAGTCATGGAAATGGCTCCTCTCCAGCCCACACAGCTAACCCCCAGTCACTGCCCCCGCAACCTACTTGTGACTTTTAAAGATTTATTATTTTACTTTATTTTATTTTTGCCTCCAGGGTTATCACTACGGCTTGGTGCTGGCACTAAGAATCTACTGCTCCTGGCGGACTTTTTTTTTTTGCCTCCAGGGTTATCGCTGGGGCTCGGTGTCTGCACCACGAACCCACTGCTCCTGGAGGCCATTTTCTCCCTTTCGTTGCCCCTTTTTAAAAAATCCTTGTGATTATTATTATTGTTGCTATTGATGTTATTGTTGTTGGATAGGACAGAGAGAAATGGAGAGAGGAGGGGAAGATAGAGAGGGGGAGAGAAAGACAGACATTTGCAGACCTGCTTCACCACTCATGAAGCAACCCCCCTGCAGGTGGGGAGCCAGGGGCTCGAACTGGCATCCTTATGCCGGTCCTTGCACTTTGTGCCATGTGTGTTTAACCCGCTGTGCTATTGCCCAACCTCCCCCTTTTTATTAGGATAGGATGGAGAGAAATTGAGAGGGGAGGGAAAGATGTGAGGAGAGAAAGACAGACACCTGTAGACCTGCTTCACTTGTGAAGTGATCCCCTTGCAGGTGGGGAGCCGGGGGCTTGAACTGGGATCCTTGTGTGGATCCTTGTGCTTCATACTATATGCGCTTAACCTGGTGCACTACCACCTAGCCCCCAAGATTTATTTTTATTGGAAGGATAGAGTTCAGAGAACCACTCAGCTCTGGCAAATGATGGTGATGGAGACTGAACCTGGGACCTCTGGGGTCTCAGGTATGCAAGCCTGGTGCTCCTACATGTTGCTATAAATTGTTTTAAAAATATTTTAATTCATTTATTATTGGATACACAGATACTTTAAAAAATTTCTTTATTGGGGAATTAATGTTTGACATTCGACAGTAAATACAATAGTTTGTACATGCATAACATTTCTCAGTTTTCCATATAACAGTACAACCCCCACTAGGTACTCTGTCATCCTTTTTGGATCTGTATTCTCCCCACCCCACCAAGAGTCTTTTACTTTGGTGCAGTACCCCAATTCCAGTTCAGGTTCTGCTTGTGTTTTCTCTTCTGATCTTGTTTTTCAACTTCTGCCTGAAAGTGAGATCATCCCATATTCATCCTTCTGTTTCTGACTTATTTCACTTATAATTTTTTCAAGCTCCATCTAAGATTGTCTGAAAACGGTGAAGTCACCATTTTTAACAGCTGAGTAGTATTCCATTGTGTATATATATACCACAACTTGCTCAGCCACTCATCTGTTGTTGGATGCCTGGATTGCTTCCAGGTTTTGGCTACTACAAATTGTGCTGCTAAGAACATATGTGTACACAGATCTTTTTGGATATAGGTGTGTCGGGCTCCTTAGGATGTATCCCCAGGAGAAGAATTGTAGGATCATAGGGTAGGTCCATTTCTAGCCTTCTGAGAATTCTCCAGACTGTTCTACACAGAGGTTGGGCCAATTGACATTCCCACCAGCAGTGCAGGAGGGTTCCTTTGGCCCCACACCCTCTCCAGCATTTGCTGCTGTTACCTTTTCTGATGTATGATATTCTCACAGGAGTGAAGTGGTATCTCATTGTTGTCTTTATTTGCATTTCTCTGACAATCAAAGACTTGGAGCATTTTTTCATGTGTTTCTTGGCCTTCTGGATCTCTTCTGTGGTGAATATTCTATCCATGTCCTCTCCCCATTTTTGGGTGGAGCTATTTGTTTCCTTGTTGTTGAGTTTAGCAAGTTCTTTATATATTTTGGTTATTAGCCTCTTGTCTGATGTATGGCATGTAAAGATCTTCTCCCATTCTGTGAGGGGTCTCTTGGTTTGGGTAGTGACTTATTTTGCTGTGCAGAAGCTTTTTAATTTTATGTAGTCCCATAGGTTTATGCTTGTCTTAGTCTTCTTTGTAATTGGATTTGTTTCAATGAAGATGTCTTTAAAATTCATGCGGAAAAGATTTCTGCCAATATTTTCCTCTAAGTATCTGACAGTTTCTGGTCTAATATCCAAGTCCTTGGTCTACTTGGAATTTATTTTTGTGTTTGGTAAAATACAGTGGTTCAGTTTTATTCTTCTGAATGATTCTGCCCATTTTTCCCAACACCGCTTGTTGAAGAGACTCATCTTTCCCCATTTAATAGTCTGGGCACCTTTGTCAAAGATTAGATGTCCATAGGTGTGCGGGCTTACTTCCAGGCTCTCAATTCTATTCCACTGGTCATTGAGACAGAGATAAATTGATAAGGGAGAGGGAGATAGAGAAGGAAAAGAGAGAGAGGCATCTGCAGCCCTGCTTCACCACTTGTGAAGCTTCCCCCTTGCAGGTAGGGACCAGCGATTTGAACCTGGGTCCTTGGCTCCACTGCTCCCAGTGGCCATTTTTTCCTTTTTCTTTCTTTTTCAGAAGGAAGATGAGAAGCTAAGGGGGGAGGGGAAGGAGAGACACTTGCAGTACTGCTTCGCCATTTATGTAGCTTTCACCCCTGCAGGTAGGGATGGGGGCTTGAATCTGGGTCCTCGTACATGGCAATATGGAAACCACACAAGCCCTTGGACCTGGTTTGTTAGAAGGAAAACAGAAAGAAAGAAAGAAAGAAAGAAAGAAAGAAAGAAAGAAAGAAGGAGAGAGATTGAGAGAGAAAGAGAGAGAGAAAGAGAGAGGGAGGGAGGGAGGGAGGGAGAGAGAGAGAGAGAGAGAGAGCGAGCCTCAGGTGGGCCAGAACTCACTCACTGCCTCTAAGACCAGACTGTACTCCTCACATAAGATCTGGTTCCTGCTGAGCTTACAGCTGGGCTGGAAGAGCCTGGCTTGACCCGGTACCTGTGTACTTTGGATAGAAGCCATGGATCCTCCCAGAGTCAGAACTCTTGCCAGAGAAGATGGGGCTGGGAAGAATCCCGGGCAGGGAGACAGCAAAGACCCAGGTACTGCATCTTCTTTGTCTGAGAGAGCATCTTCTCTCCAGCTTCCTGCCAGCTATGACCCAGCTGTCTTCTTTGGCCCAGATCTCCCCTCTTCCTTTGTGTTTATTCAAACACTGAAACCCATTTGAAATTATCCTTGGTAAACACAGTTCTCTTTTACCATTGCAAAATTTCCCAGTGAAAACATTAGAATATCTAACACAAAAGTACGTTTACTGTGGGAAACATCCATCATCTTCAAGGTGAAAGGTGGCATAAATGTGTCCTCAGGAAGAGGTACATTCACAAAAGAACTGGGTTGGAGTAATAAACAGATTTGGGAGATTATGACAGTGTTTGGGGGAATGAATTGTTACTTGTCTGAACTACAGGGAGGTCGAAGGTGTTTTTAATTTAATGGATTAATCACTTATGTTTGAAGTTCTTGCTCCTTCCTTAGGAAAGCAATGCAGGAGGTTCTTAAGAAGTTATAAATCATGTCAGTGTTTGGGCTTTCTCTCTGGGGGGCCTGATCTATGGGGAAATTATTCTCTCTAGTTGGTCAGATAACGGCATCTGGTCAACCAAGTCTTGGGAGCAGCCCAAGAAGATAGTGGCCCAGTTTGCATGTGGGTGCAGATCCTGCCATCAGAGGGGAGGGCAGCACTAGGGAGACATTTCTTTTATTCTTGGTTTATCATGTTTCCCTGGGTCTTGCTTTTCCCATCTGGATGATGAGCTAGAGGTTCTCCAAGGGGTCACCAACTCTGACCATCTGTACCCTCCAGCTAGTTAAATGTGACTTGAGCCCAGTCAAAACTTCATGCCTGCCCTGAACTTTGGATTTCACCTCGTGCCAGGCAGCCACTGGCTACACATGCCACCTGGCCCCATAGGCAGGAGGTGCCATTGTATTTCCTTAGCACCAACACATTCACTCACCTAAGACTTGAGGAAGCACCA
This sequence comes from Erinaceus europaeus, assembly GCF_950295315.1. NCBI lineage: Eukaryota > Metazoa > Chordata > Mammalia > Eulipotyphla > Erinaceidae > Erinaceus > Erinaceus europaeus. The sequence continues at coordinate 36,375,982 of NC_080163.1, forward strand.
GTGCAGGAACTTGTACCTGTGCCTGCCTATCTTAGAGTTTATGTCCCTGTCCTTAAACAGAAGTGCTGCCATCTCATGTCTGCATTGCCTCTAGGGTGGCATGGCTCAACTGCTGTCCCCTGCAGTGGCATCTCTGTGGGCCTGTGGGGCCCACAGGCCGCACCTTAGCTCCCCAGCACACCTGCCTTGCACTTGGAGTCCTCTGAGCCCTCAGGAAGCAGATAATTGGCCAGCACCCCCACCTCCCTTCACCACCCTCCTTTTCTGTCCACCCTTTTGCTGGAGAGAAGCCAGAAGGAGGGCCAGACACAGAACTCTGATTCTGTCCTGCCCAGTGCTGCCTCTGCTCTGTGAGCCACAGGCCATCTGCCTGGCCACGGGGGACCAGACTCGACTGCCATCAGCACTGCTGGGCATGGCACTGAACTCCATCCAAGCATGCTCAGGGCCATCCTTTGTGCTTTTGAGCCAGGCTTGGGATGGCTAGCATGCAGAAACAAACCACACAGATGAGCACCCCTACTGTCTCTCTCCTCCCTGCCCCGAGCACCCACAGTGCTTGTGCAGCCTTCCCAGGTTGGCCTGCCAGCAGCTTCTCCCTTTGGCACCAAGTTGCCACCTGCAGAACCCCAGTGTCTGTGGCCCTTGACCCTGCCCTGCCTGTGCTGCCCCCCCCCCCTGGGCACAAAGCAGCATGGGGAGCCTACCTGGCGGTCTGCTGAGCCCACCTGAGAGAATGATTCTAAGTCAAGGCATGCACTGAAGTTGGTCATATTGCCTTTGAACAGGCTTGGGGGAGATAAATGAGACATGGCTCCAGTAGTGGCCCCCACAATGTGCAGCCCCAGCAGTTCAGTGTTGACCTGCTACCTGCCTCCCCCTCCACCCCCCACACCCATGTCTGGATTCTCCAGCAATGCACCTGTGGGGAGGACAGAGCAGGGCCAGGTGGGGTCTGCTCTGTAGTTACTATATGCTGGCTGGGCGTCCTGACTCTCTGAGCCCTTGAACCAGAGATGGCACAGGTGAGCTATTTAGAACATGTAAGCACCCAAAATATGTCCTTCACATGACTTTGGATGCAGTGTCTCCCCCCACCCCCACCTCCCCCGCCTCAAAGTCTAGCATGGAAGCCTAAATTTGGGCATACTTAAAAGTCTTGTCCCCAGATTGGCAGGCAGGGGTTTGTGACATTGAGAGGCAGCACATGGCCTGCCAAGGGAGTGCTCCCATGAGGGGGATGGGTAAAGGGGCACAAAGGCCAAGTGCCAGCTGGGGACCTGTGGGCTTCTGGAGCTCAGGTGATTCCCATGGCTGGAACACCACCGAGGGGCTGATGTAATAAGGGGAAACCAATCACAGCAGACAGAGATTCAGCTGTAGCTCCCAGCTTCATACTGCCCTCTGGCAGGAAGTGAGTTTCAGATCTCTCAGCAGTTAGGAAATGGGTCACCATTGGCCTCTCCCTGGGTCTTAGTGGGAAGGGTTTGCTCTGTATAGACTCCACAGGGGCCAAAAGGAGCCTCTTCACTTGAGACTAATTGCTGGACTGGTGGGTAAAAGGGGACAGGGGATATGGAAGGGGGGTACATAACCCTCCATTGCTTATCTGTGGTCTACTGTCCACTCAGGGGAGGGCCTGGGTTCTACTCAAGAGTTCTGCAGTGCCCCACTGTGTCTGAGGGCCTGAGCCTGGCTCCTGGACTTGGACCTGTGAGTGAAGGTCTGGATCAGTCCCTGACACCTCGGGCAAGTCACTCAGTGTGTAGGGATTTAAGTCAGAACCTCTCCCAGAGGCCCGAGACCTACACAAGCTGCACCTGGGAGGTGCTCCTGATCTTTAGCAAGTGGAGCCTGGCCCTCTTCACAAACCTGCTCTGGGTGAAATAATGGGGACAAGCTGGAGTAACCCCTACTCACCTGCCCCCGTGCCTTGCCTTTTTACGAAGTAGGGTTAAACTGAAGGCCTGGAAATAGCGCTCCATTTCCCATATCTGGACTGTTTTGAGGACCCGGCGACCCAGAGTCTGTGGACTGTGTGGAGCTGTGTTGCACCCACCATGGCACAGTTCAGCCAACCTGTCCCATGTAGGACTCCACATGCCACTTGAGAAAACAGAGCCTGAGTCACTCTGCCGAGCACTCCCCTGCTGCGGCCTGCTGGGCAAGCAACACCCGAGAGCAGCCTCTGAGTCTCAGTCTGGGATGGCTCACCCAGGACACTTAGCACACGTAGAGAGTATTTCTGGTGAAGTCAAGACTTCCACATAGTCTTGGACTCAAGCCAACAAGCATGAGCACAAAACCACAAAGGATGAAGTGTGACTCGACTCAGGAGAAATACGAATCAATTATGGCCCAGGCAAGCAGGGCTCAGATAATCCTGAAAGTGTGCTGGAGGGACATGCAAGGGCTGCCCCTGTTGTCCTTAAATGGACCATCCCCCTAATCCTGGAGAGAGGACGGAAACAGTGGACCTCCTGAGGTGCACTATTTCCTGCACCACTTCTGAGTAGAAGCTCTGGCAACTGGCTGGCACACAAGACCCGGGGCTGACTTGACATTGTTCTTGGACCCATACGCAGCCAGCACTGGGTCAGCTCTGTGATGACAGTGCTGCCTGGTGGGCTAGGTCAGTCTAGCTTCCCTGGGGAACTGATCTTCCAGGGTACTGGGGGGAGCCCAAGGCTGTTTTGAGGGCTGGATGAGGTAGTGACACTATGAAGCAGAGTTTGAGCTCTGCTATGGAGATACCAGGCAAGAACATGTAGAAACTCATTCATCTAAAGGGTTAAAACAGATCAACTAGGCCAGGGTGGGGAGAGAGTACAGGTCCAAAAAGGATGACAGAGGACCTAGTGGGGGTTGTATTGTTATATGGAAAACTGAGAAATGTTATGCATGTACAAACTATTGTATTTACTGTTGAATATAAAACATTAATCCCCTAATAAAGAAATTAAAAAAAAACATTCTCACTGCTGCAAACAGAGGACTAGAGAGAGCTGTAGTGCTGCAAAGCAGAAGGGAAATTGAGATGGCTGTCCCCATTGTTAAAGATTCATCATAGTTAAACTTGACAAAACATGGGGGGCCAGAAGTGCTCACATTACAGTGCACAAGAACCCAGGTTCAAGCCTCTGGTCCCCACCTACAGGGAGAAAGCTTCATGAGTGTGACGAGTGCTGCAGGTGTCTCTCTAGCTCTCTCACTCATTTATCTTCCCCTCCCATCTCAAGTTGTCTCTATCCAATAATAAAAAACAAAAAAGAATTGAGGGAGAATAGCATGATTTTTTTTAAAAGGAATTTTAAGCTTTATTCAGGAAAAGTGAGAACACCCATACTGAAGTACATGCTGAGGAGGTGGGGAGAGAACTGTATGTAGAATTATAGGCAGGCAGCACACAAGGCCACACCCACAATGGCAACTTTTATAAACTTCTGAGGCCCCGCCTTTATTTCCTTTCTAAGCCACGCCCACACCCATTACAACTTCCAGGTGTCTCTCATATTTCTCCTTCCCTCTCTAATAAGGGAAACAAGACCTTCCTCGGGTGTTCCTTGAAGTGTTCCCTCCCTTATCAGAGAGAGAGAGAGAGAGAGAGAGAGAGAGAGAGAGAGAGTGTGTGTGTGTGTGTGTGTGTGTGTGTGTGTGTGTGTGTGTGTGTGTGTGTGAAGTTAGGGGGAGCAAAACAAAGGTTCCTGGTTACAAAAGTTCTGGGTCCCAGTTCAGGTCATCTTCCCCTTATAGCATGATTACAGCGGTAGTGCTAGGTAACCAGACCTGAGAAATTGAAAGTCATAGAGCTCAGGCTTCTGTCATTTAACCCTGGAAGCTGGCTCCTGGCTTTGGAGGACACAGGGCCCCAGCACAGACCTAGTTTCAAAGATAACTCAGGGGAGCTGGGAGGGAAGGTAGGTCAGGGCTCAGCTGTACTAGCAGAAGAAGCTGAAATAGCACTCGGCAACCCCGCCCCCCGCCTTTTTTTTTTTGTGGTAGTTGCTCACATCATCTTCAGATTTGGGAACTGCAATTTCTCAAAGAATTAAAAAAAACAAAAAACCACATCAACCTGGGACCAGGCAATGGTGTACCCAGTTGAGTACACACCTTACTATGCACAAGGATCTAGGTTCAAGCCCTTGGTCCCTGCCTACAGGGGAACGCTTCATGAGAGGTGAAGCAGTGCTGCAGGTGTGTCTTTCTCTCTCCCTCTCTATCCCATCCCTGTTCAATTTCTCTATCCTAGCAGATAAAAAAGGAAAACAAAAAAGGGAAATAATGGCCACCAGAAGCAGTGGATTTGACATGCAGATACCAAGCCTCAGCGATAACCCAGGGGGACTGGCTGGAGTTAAGTGCTTGGAAAACATAAGCTGATATGCTGTCTGCACTGTTACCAGGAGGGTTCCTATAAAACACCACAGGGACTGGTGATGATCAGAGAAAGCCTCCCAGGCTGCTTGGCTTCTGTCTCAGCTTGGAATGAGTTGAGACTCTTGAGGAAGGAGGTGGGACTTGGTTCCCTCCAGAGAAAAGAGCACCCTCAATTGTTAAGTGACAGAGGCCCAGCTGCTTGGGAGAGGGGTGGTAGCTTTTGACAGTTTCTGTTTCTCACCAGAGCCCAGAGCACAGCGGCCCACCACCATGTCACCTTAGGGCTCACTCCAAGTTCCACAATAGCTGCTGAGTGTGGTCTGTTAATCCCCCCTTCTCTCTGTACCCCAGGGTTTATTTTCTCAATGGCCCTAAGGGTGAAGCTGGACACAGGAGCAAGTTCACAAGCTCTGTTCCTCTTGACTTATGGGAGACTAGCATAGTGGAGTCAGATATGCAGGAAGACAGACTTGAGCAAGGGGCGAGGGCTTCTCTTAACCACACTCCGGGGAGGCGTGGAGGGGAAGCATGCACGAGCCATTTACTAACCATTCACCTGCAGGACGTGGGTCTGGAGCAGTTCCTCGTGGCCAGAGGCGTGGCAGGTATAGTTGCCCATGTGGACGGTAGTCACTTTGTTGATGTAGAGGGAGTCATCCTCGCCGAAGTCCTGCAAGAGGTGGGGAAGACAAGGACGTTGGCTTCTTTATGGAGCAGGATGGGGAGGAGTCGGAGTCCCAGTTTTCAGGGAAAATGGATACGCTGTGGCTGTAGGAACTCTCCTTTCTGCTGGCCTCTTGCTGCGGGACTGTGCAGTGGAAACACTGGCTGTGTCTGTGCTACCTGCCGGACACTGCACCTCACCTGCACTATTTCCCCTCCCCCAGGAGGCTCCCCAGCTTCCAACAAATGGGCTCACCCGGCCCCATCTACCCAGCACCTGCACTGACTGGCTGACCAGGCTGTGCCTGCCTATCAGCCGTCTTATTCTTAAAGTTCCAACTAGCAAGTACTTTTTGGTCTTGTGGGCCCTAAGGTTTCTGTCTACTTCTCAATTCTGCCTCATAGCATGAAACTAGTCATTGACTAACAAGTGTCACTATGTTCCAATGAAATATTTTAAAAATTAATTTTATTTTAATGAAACAGAAAGTCTCTCTCTCTCTCACACACACACACACAAAGAGAGAGAGAGAGAGACAGACAGACAGACAGACACTAGAGTACTGCTTAGCTTTTCAGCTCTGGCTTATGGTGCATGAAAGTGGACCTGGGACTTCAGAGCCTCAGGCTCTGAACCATACCGCCACCCCATTTACATATATCTCCAACAAAACAAAAGACTTGCATCCAGGGAGGTGGCTCAGTTCAGTTCTCACCATAGCCTACACTGGAGTATAGTGGCTTTATATGCTGAAATAAATAAGTGGAACTTAAAAAGAATAGAGGTTGAGCTGTATTTGACCTGTGAGTTGTAGTTTGCTTAACGAGCATGTTGGTCAGTTTGCAGAGTCCCAGATAATCCTAGAGGCAGGAACTAAACCCCCAGGGACAGGCAGGAAGGCTGTGGCTGGGGTTCCGGTGAGGCTCGGCCTACAGGCCTGTGTCCTCTGTGGCCCCTACAGCCTCAAAGTGTGGGGCTGGATTGGCCAGTGTGTAGGAGATGAGTGGGCAGGAGGGGGGATTTATATCTATTAGGGCCCTCAGAATGGTTATTGGAGCACAAACTGCTCTCTTGACCTTTTCAGTCACTGTTCTCTCTGGCGGCACTGTTGACAATGCTGGACTCACCCAGGCACCAGCTGCAGACAGGCCGGGAGTGGAGTGGGTACAGACTACAGACAGGTTAAAGAATGAGTTGGTTGCAAAGAGACCCCTCCTGTGGCTTGGCTACAGATAGAAGACACCTCTGAGTGGTGCTGGGCTGTGGGGGCTGGGGGTGGGGGTGGGGGCAAACAGAGCCTGGAGGCTGCCAGAAGCAATGGGAGAGCCCACACTAGGACTTGGAAATGCAGGCTTCAGCAGGAGCTCTGCCATTGGCCAAATACCTGGGGGTCCCTTTGGGCACTGAGTCCTCCACCTGTATTTGGAGGACAGTCCCTGTGGCCCACTGGCCTCCCAGGGTGATAGGGGTAGACGGGGGGAGAATGTATGTGCATCAGTCAGTGTTCCATGTGGGTCATTTGACACATGGAAGTGATATTTCCCTTGTCATTATTAACAGAAGCTGCAAACACCCCTTCAGTGTCCTGGGGGTTACCCCAAAGCATCCTGCCTCCATCCCTGGTGCTTTCTAGGCTTCCTTCTCTCTCAGAAGCACCTGGAATGACACAAGGCATCCGGGGCAGCCACATGACAGCTCTCAGTCCTCATTCATGAGCTTCCTGTTCTGCTCCCATCCCAGAGGGCCCAGCCACAACAGTAATCTTCTAAAGATGCTCTCTGGCAACCACCCCTCTGGGGGGGGGGCAGGCCCAGGTGGGGCAGCAGCAGGAAGGTGGGGGTGGCTTTAGGCCGCCTGTTTTCAGCTCTGCAGGAAAAATGATGGCAGTGCGCCCCAGTGGAGCAGAACACAGGAGCAGGCCACAGGAGCCTGATGCCTTTTCTCTGAAATGTTCTGTGCAAGAAAAGCCCCATTCCTATCACCTGGTGGAAGCTTCAGTAATAAAAATAAAACACCAGCTAGCTGATTTGTCTAGCACCATAACAAAGTCATAAAGGGTTCAGACCTGAGATGCTTATGAAAAGTTAATGGCTAGTCAATTCTGGGACAGACATATTTCTAGTCTAAGCAGTTTCCTGTGTCAAAACCTAAGTTGAGAAAAAAAGATATTTTTGCTTGGAGTCTCAGAGTGGGGCTGGCATCTTGAAATTGAGCTGGGAAGCTGGGTACAGCTCAGACCTGGGAAATCCCTTAACTCCAAACTTGATGGTTCCAAGGACCACGCTCATCCCAAAAGGCAGCACTGGCACTGCTGGCAGGGAGCCTTGTTCCAGGGAGCCTGGCCTTGTCCCTTCACAGAGGGCTGTCAACATCATAGCCCTCTCTGTCCTATCTTGCTGCCAGTTTCATGGGGTTGCATCACTCACTCAAGCTGAGTGTCCCTTGGCTCCTAGGTTGCCCTGAGGCTGAGGTGCTCACAGATCAACAGCAGAGTGATCCCCAATAATAGCCAGCTAGTCATATGTTGGGAAATGTAGGGTACACAGCCTTGGCTAACCCTTAGAAAAAACAAACAACCTGAAAAACCATAAAAGCAAGTAAATCCAAGTCTCCATGGAGTGAGAATATAGCATTCCCCTTTGTTGGTCTGCTTCTAAATTCTGCTTCGAAGACCCCTTCTGTTTCTTTGGTTTAATCCCCCCTGCTTAACACTGTATTCTATTTATATAACCACTGTTAACTAAGCACTACCCTGCCTCCAGGGCATTGGTTTAATCCTCACTGTTTTGCGCGCTTTTCCCTTCTCCCCACCCCCTATCCTACGTACATCCTCTTCGGACCTGACTCTTCCGCCTCAGGATATATAAGGACAAGATTGTGATTAGAGATAGCTTAGATTGCGCTGCATTCCACATGAATAAAGACTGAACTGTGTACCACTCAGCCATGAGTCCCTGGTCATCTCTCTCTCCCACCCGCGAAGCTAGCCCGACACCCCTTCACAATGTATTAGTCCTTCCTTCTTTCTTTTTTTACAATTTCTATTTTATTATATTTATTTATTGGATAGAGACAGCCAGAAATCGAGGGGGTGGGGAGAGATAGAGAGGGAGAGAGTCAGAGAGACACCTGTAGCCCTGCTTCACCACCTGTGAAGCTTTTCCCCTGCAGGTGGGGACTGGGGCCTGAACCTGGGTTCTTGTGCACTGTAACATGTGCACTCAAGCCAAGTACACCACTCCCCACTCCCCCTTCTTTTTTTTCTTTCTCAACCAGGGCCTCACATATGTACCATTTTGGTTACTTTTTCATTTAGATAGATAGATAGATAGATAGATAGATAGATAGATAGATAGATAGGGAGTTGCAGAGATCCCACAGCACCATGGTGCTGGGGCTTGAACCTGGGTCACATGCATGGCAATGCAGGTGCCTTCCCTGGTGAGCTATCTCTCTGGCCCTCCATGGTTACCACATGGCCAGGTCATCATCTTTGTTTCTGGGGGATGGTGGGGCCTCTACCACTGCCCTCCACACCACAAGCAGATCATGGTCCTTCTTGCTCCGACCTCTCCCCGTAGCTCAGCCTCTCCTGCACTGTGACCTCTTGCAGCTGCACTGATGTCGCCTGCCCCCTTAGAGACTTCCTATCCCCTTCTCCCTGAGGGGCAGGACTCTGACTTACTCTCTGCCCTCAAATCTGTTAAAATGCTGTTGGGGTCCTATCTGGGACATGCATCCACCTCTCCCTCCCAGTTTGGCCCCTCATCCTGGCATTCAACACCATCTGGCAAATGCTTGTTGTATTTGCCTTGCTAGTACCTGTCTCCCCTGCTGGGATGTGAGCTCCTCAGGAGGAGGGTCTCTGCATAGTGCTCCCTACCTTGTCTCTGGTGCCTAGCACAGGGCCTGGCACACAGGACCCTCAGTAGATATACACTGAGTGCACTGTACTAAGTACTGAACTTGGCTCTCAGCAGGGACTGTGTCCTAGTTTTGGCCAGTTTGGGGTTTGGGTTTAATAGCTGAGGCACCTACCTCCTACCTAAGGGTCCCTCCAGGTCATAAGGATGAGTCATGGCATCAAAGTGAGGTGGCTGGCTGGAAGGCAGAAGGCTGCTGGTCTCTTTCTCAGCCACGTGGGTCTGCCCTGGCCCCACTGTGCTGTGTCCCACAGAGGGATTCACCAGAGAGTATATCCTCTCAGAGCAGTGGGTAGAAGAGAAAAAGAGCAGGTTGGGGGGCTGGGCAGTGGCATGCATGGTTAAGCGCACATATTACCAAGTGCAAGGACCTGGGTTCAAACCCCTGCTCCTCACCTGCAGGGGGGAGGGATGGTTCACAAGTGGTGAAGCTGGTTTGCAGGTGTCTTTTTCCCCTCTATTTCCCCTCCTCTTTCAATCTCTCTCTGTCCTATTTAATAAAAATGATAGGGAGAAAGAGAGAAGGGAGGAAGAGAGAGAGTGAGAGAGAGAGAGAGAGAGAGATCCAGAGAGCAGACTAGATGGCTGACTCTGGTGAGTTTCTAACGAAGTCATTTAGCCTCTCAGTCTATCTTCCTCAGTCAGCATTCTGGAACCAAAGGCTCAACCCTTGGGTGGTTACTTGGTATGGAGGAGGCAGGGCTTTGCTTTCAGCAACAGACTTGCTACCTGCTCTGGACTAGGCTCTGGGGAGAACCTGACTGTAATAAATAAAATAATGCCTCTGGGCTAAAACAATGGGCATCATATAATTATAGAACAAAGTGCATATTGCTTTCTGGAACATGAATACTGGCTACAGAAATGAAATTTACCTCGTTGGATTGAGGAAGTTACTTTAAAAATTGATTTATAAGAAGCTACATAAAATGAAATCTGCAATCCTTCCTCTCTTGAATGTTCTCTGGGATGTGTCTGAGTACTGCTATCAATGCTTGATTGTGTCTCTGTAATTGTCTTTTTATGGATGACTTTGTTCTCTGTTCTGATGCATAGACATGTATTAGCAAAATCAAGGTTCCTTCCAGAAATAAACAGATGCCAGATTAGACCATTCTTTGCATTGATGAACTTTCATTTTTGAAAGAGACAATTTTTTTTTTTACTTAAAAGACATGGTTTTCGCCTTTTTAAAAAGCTATTTTCTAAGTATCTGCCCTTTATCGAGTGATTAAACAAGACTTAAGTTTTAAACAACACTGCCACAGAGGTGGGCTGGGAGATGTTGTCATACTGATACCTGTGAGTCAGTTCTAAGTAATAGGAAAGTGAGTTATCAACGCTGAGTATTTAGTCACGAGATGGTAGCTGCAAGGACTCCAGAGAGACTTAGAAGTTTAGGTCAGTGATGCCGTCAGTCTCACTCCTTCAGCCTTAGGGCAGACATGTCTACTCAGAGCTCCTCCAGCCCTGCCTCCTCAGGAGCACCCCTGACTTGTTGGGGGGAGGACAGAATGTGGAAAGCATTTCTGCTCCAACAACTCAAGGAGTTCTGATCCAGAAGTCACTAACCCTGGATTCCTAGTCACACTGACATTTGGATACAGAGCACCTGGATCCTGAGCCACGCACAGCAACTAAGCGAGGGCTCACCCTTCTCAATGTCTCTACCACGCCAGCACCCACACCCACTATTCAGACCAGGCCCACCCTGGGGGTATCCATGCCCACGTGGAGATGCTCTACCCCCAGGTGCTGGCTGGCAGCCCCTATCCTCGCCTGTACTGCTTACGCCACAGCTTTCACATAAGACAGGCTTGCTACTCTGCAGAGCCAGCCCTCTTGCTCTGATTCCTCTTAGAAAAGTCAGTCCCGGGAGTTGGATGGTAGCACAGCAGGTTAAGTGCAGACGGTGCAAAGTGCAAGGACCGACGCAAGGATCCCAGTTCAAGCCCCTGGCTCCCCACCTTCAGGGGAGTCGCTTCACAAGCGGTGAAGCAGGTCTGCAGGTGTCTATCTCTCTCCTCTTCTCTGTCTTCCCTTCCTCTCTCCATTTCTCTCTGTGCTGTCCAACAACAACAACAATGATAAATAACAAGGGCAACAAAAGGAAATAAATAAATATTTAAAAAAAAAGAAAAGGGGGTCCCTAGGAGGCTGGGTGGTGGCATATCTGATTGAGTGCACATGTTACCATGTGCAAAGACCTGGGCTCAAGTCCCTGTCCCTACCTGCAGCGGGGAAGCTCCATGAGTGATGAAACAGTGCTGCAAGTATCTCTCTCTTTCCCCTCTCAATTTGCCTCTGCTCTAGCAATTAAACAAATACATTAAAACAACAACAAAATAAGAGAAAAGATGTTCCTGCAACTTGAAGCAAATCCTGAGCAGCTGTAGAAGTTATACCCAGTCACATTTGGATTATATTTCTGTTTGCAGCTTACTTCAGGGGCCAAGGAAGCTTGCAATCATGAATTTTCTCCTGGTAGTCTATTTAAGACTCTAATCCATGGATGGAAGGAGCACAGCCTGGCGTAGCCTTTCTGGAGAGAGACTGAACAGGCTCTGTCAGACCCCAAATGGCCACCCTGGGATGCAGTTATTCCACTTCTGAGCACTGATCTTAGCAGACCTGCTTGTACAAGTGTGGAGATGCATGAACCAGATAAAGCCTGAGAGCAGTCAAGAGTTCCCCTGCAAGGGACCTGGCACAAGGGGTGGGGGTGGGGGTAGGGGTGGAGGATGGGTGGCTCAGGCATGGCAGGTGCTCACCTGCGTCTTGAGGTTCTGTGTTCAGGGTCATGATAAAAACAGCTCTCTGATGACCTGAACTGGAATTAGCATATTGCACCAAAATAAAAGACTCTGGGGTGGGGGTGGGGAGAATACAGGTCCAAGAAGGATGACAGAGGACCTAGTGGGGGTTGTATTGTTATATGTAAACTGAGAAATGTTATGCATGTACAAACTATTGTATTTACTGCCGAATGTAAAACATTCATTCCCCAAATAAAGAAATTAAAAAAAAAAAAACAGCTCTCTGATGGGCCCTGAGCCTTAGAGATGGGGTCAGAAGTAGACCCAGAGTCTCAGTGAAGCCTTGAAACCAGTAATACAAGCAAAGTTTGGTGGCCCTGAGGAGGTCACTGAAAAAGAAAAACTGGAAATGGACTTTGGGGAAGCACAGTCCCCCCTGTAAGTTCCACAAGCTAGTGTACCTGGCTGGGCCCCATTTCTTTTTTTTTTTTTTTTTTTTTTTTTTTTTGCCGTTTCTTTTTTTTTTTTTTTTCTTTTTTTTTATTTTTTTTTTATTTTTTATTTTTTATTTAAGAAAGGATTAATTAACAAAACCATAGGGTAGGAGGGGTACAACTCCACACAATTCCCACCGCCCCATTTCTTGATGTGCTCTGGCCAACACAACTCCTAGTGGTTTGTGCTTGCCCAAAGCTCCAAAGAAGTTGAATGTTTATTTGCAGCCAGAGTTGACAACAGAAGCCAGAGAGAATTGGCCTAAACCTCTAAGTGCTTCAAACCTAGTGCTTTCCAAGATTTTAAAACAAAATGTACCCAAGCGTTTAATGAGATTATTTTAATGCTGAACCTACAACAGGGTCTATCCACATTGCAAACAACTCTCCACGCTAATCAAATGCCTCTCATCTTTTTACAATGGATTCACAACTGGCTCATCTGAAGACAATAAAAATTAAATGAGTCATGAGCTCCTAAATCATTCTCTTTTGGTCTTCTTTCTTTCTTGTTTTAATAACTCCATTCCAAAGAACTGGCTTGAGAGCATATGCTTCATTAGAATGATTTGTTCCTGGTTTTACACCACTTAGGAGTGGGGAGGAAAGGGAACCTTTTAATACATCCTTTCAACACGGCCACCAATATTTTCTTCTAATGGGTTTTTTTTTTTTTTTTTTTTGCTTTTATCACTGTACTCTACCTGCCAACATCTGAAAGCCCCAAATAGTGAGTTTTGGTGAAAGTAGGGGGGAAAAAAGTGGCTCTTTTAAGTCCTTTGAAATAGACAGGGTTTGCTTCTTTCTTTCTTTCTTTCTTTCTTTCTTTCTTTCTTTCTTTCTTTCTTTCTTTCGTTCGTTCTTTCTTTCTTTCTTTCTAGAATACAGTAGAAAAATGTTTCTTCTGCATGAGTGTACCCTGGCCAGAAATTCCATGTGCTGCCTTAATAGACTTCTCACATCTCCCCTTTGGGGCAGGCACCCAGGACCAAAGAAAATCAAAGTGCCACACACACAGGCAGTGTCCTAAGTGGACAGAGCCCCGGAGGAGCCCTGCACAGTCAAGTGTGATGTTGGGAAATTGTGCAGATGTGGTCGAACATTGGCAGGGCCCACAAACCACTATATTTCCATGCAAGCATTATTTACAGATCTCCAACATGTTATCCCCTCAGGGTATTGCTAATTCAGTTAAAACTATTGCAACAGTCGCTAAAGATACTTCCACCTTCCCAACATGCCTTTTGCCTCGCTCTAACCCCTTTCCTAGCCAATCCCATCTGGAATTCTCCCATAAAAGCCTCTCCCGTTTCTGCTTTCACTCTCTTTTTTCTCTTTTCTCTTCTGCGACCTGACCCCGAGAAGGGCTGGTGGGCATAGTGGGAGGTGGCCATTTTGCTAGCTCCACGTGGCCTAAACCGCTGTGCTTACACCCAATTCTGGGGCATCTGCATGAATAAAGATTTGCGTTCCCACTCTGCAATGAGTTCCTGGTCTCTTCTCGCTCCCCTGCCCTGCAACCCGACAGTGTGACCTCCTCAAGGTGTTGCCAACCTCAGATGCTGGGTATGGGCTGACAGGAGTAAGGATGCCTCAGATTCTGGCAGCTTCCTGGACTCTGACTTGCACACACACACACACACACACACACACACACACCCTTCCCCCCCTTGCTCATAGAGGCCTCACCAAGGGTTTAGTGAGGTGGTGCTTATGAGTAACAAACACAGAGAAGTTGGCCTGCCCCTGCCTCCAGGGCAGCATTTAGTGCTGCCTGGAGAGAAACACCAGCACTAACATCCTCTAGGGGTCAGTTGGCCATGACTGTTTTCCGTGCTTTTGGGGGATGTCCTCTCACTGCTTCTGCTCCTCTCATGGCAGGTCCCCTGCTCCTGAGGACCATCAGACTCAGTAGAGAAGACAAAGATTAAAGGAGATCAGGTGACATCATCATGGAGAAGAGACCTAAAGAGGGGTTTTAGGGACAGCCCTGCACATCACGCTGAGGGGCTTCTGCCGGGTCTGTGTGGGGGGGCTGACAAGCAACGAGTTGGAAGGCTCAGTTTCTATAGAAAGCTGGGAGGTTCTTCCCCTACACCTCCAGCTCAACGGACTCTGAGCACAAAGGCTGGGGTGCATCTGGCTCTGAGATGACCCATTCCAGCTTACATATGTGGTTCACAGCTCTCAGGCTAGCAGGGTAGCTTCTGGGGAAGACCAGGCTCTGGTGCAGATGAAGAAATGAGGTGCTGGGGGTGGTGATGGCATACCTGGTTAAGTGCACACAGCAGCACAGTGTGCAAGGATCCAGGTTCAAGCTTCTAGTCCTCACCTCCAGGAGGAAAGCTTCACGAGTGGTGAAGCAGAGCTGCATGTCTCTCAGTCTCTCTCTCTCTCTCTTGTCCTCCCCTCTCAGTTTCTCAGTCTCTAACCAATAATAAATAAATAAAATTTAAATAAATAAAAAAAGAAGTGAGGTACCAGATGGGCGTGAGCCTTTTTGGCTTCTGTGTAGGACCCACACATCCGTCTGATAAGTCCCTGCTTCAGTCCCACCTTATCACAGTATTGGGAGGCCTTGGGCTAAGCTGGTCAAAGCCTGCTGCCTGTGGACAAGCTCCCCCCACAAGCTCTGATGGGACCTCTAGGAAAAGAGATGGTGGGGGAGTTCTGTTGTCAGAACAGAGCAGGCCACAGGCCAGGGGAGGCTGGCTAGGGTGAGCAGCCTGGGGCTGAGGGCTCCTACTCTGCTAGCCAAGGTCCTCCTGAAGACAGGGCTTCAAGCTCAGTCCTGGGCCCAGTCTCCCCTTAGAGCTGAGTGCTGCCATGACCTTCCCCAGCTGAGCTACTGAGGGGAGGAGGGGGGCAGCTGGGTGACTCCTGATGCCTGAGGGGTGAGTGTGGGAAAGGGTAGGTGTAAAGCTGCCAGAACCACAGCTGCTTTGTAAAGAGTCCATGCTGCAAATCAACAAATTCCAGGCCACAGCCCTGCCCTTTGCTGGCTCTGAGGGCCTCCTGTGTGAGTGGAGACTATTGATTTCTCACCAAGCCAACAAGAGGAGGTGCCATAATCCTGTGCCCCCTGCAGAGAGACACAGCAGCTGCTTGTGGGGAGGAGGGAGCTGTTGCCCTTGCAGTCCTTAATGCTGCTCTCTGTTGGGGAGAGGCTATGTTTCCCAGGTAGGGTGGCGGCATGGCCCCTCTACAGTCCTGCTGGGGGCAAGCCCAGGCCTCCTGCAAAGGGACTGGAGCTCAGGCTCCCCCAAGAGTCCCACCAGGTCTGCAGGGAACTTCCCACCAGCCTGAGAAGGGAGGACTCTGTGACCTGAGCTGCAACTATACAGAGGGAGACCCCAGGGAGGCCTGGAGCTCTGCCCTGCTCTGCTCTGACTGGATAGGGACCATGGTGTGTGTGTGTGTGTGTTGGGGGGGTTGTTGGTGTTGGTGTAAAGGAAGACCCCGCTGAACCAGTAGGGTTCTCCAGACGCTGGAACCCTAGGGCTCCACTCATCTGGGGTCCTCATTGGACACACATGTAATTCAGGACAGGAATTCTGAAGGACACACCTCTGACTATGTTTCTACCTGAGGCCTCCACTGCCCACAGGTGAAGACTAGGGTGCTTGATGTGAACCTCCGAGACCTAGCGTGTCATGTTCTGGCTCCAACTGTCTTGTCAAATCCTCTCTGACTTAACCCTCTCTGCTGACCTCTGAGCGGAATTTCCTCTGGGCTCAGAACTGACTCCTTCCTTTTAACAGAACCTGCTGTCCCAGGTTGTGGTTCTGTGCATAGTTACTTCTCCCCTTTTCAGCTAGGGAGACTGTCCTGGCTGAGGCTGGGACCTTGTCTCAGGACTACACTCAGACTCACACCCAGGCTCAGGCTCAGGCTGGTCCAGACTCAGGCTCTGGCCCTGGCTCAGGCCCAGGCCTATGGCTTAGTACTGCTGGATTTTTATAAGTGAGTCCAGAGGCTTGCATGTACACTGGGTGGCTCATGGATGCTCTGGAGACTGACAGATCCCCAGAAATCCAAGCTGCTTCCTGTCCCTTGGCACTAAGCTGGAGGGGTTCATTGGCTTTCTGATCAAACATTATTCTGATGCTCAAGCTATCCTTGATGTTTGCAAGTCAGAAAAGTTTAATTACATGTGTCATTAGGACGGCATTCTGTAATAGCTCTGTGACGGAATTCATTAACAGATAAGACAAGATAAATTAATATTTTGTTGCCCATGAAAGCTTCTCATTAAGAGAGTAGTAAAAAAGTGATTAATATTTTGTTGCCAATCAAGATGTCTCATGCAGACGACAAAGCAGGGAGACACACACACCTCTCAGGGCTTGCTAATCTCCCCGCCCTGGGTTTTGTTGGCTGATCAGCTTCACTGTTTGCTCAGTGATTCTGTGCCAGTCACTAATTACAACACTAATACTAGGGAGTTTGTTAAATCTCAGATCACGAGGGCAGAGCTTCAAGCAGAGACAGAGGGGGCTCTGGGAACCTATCAACCCCTAGGCTTTGCTCCTTCTGGGCTGCTCTCCCTTAAACAATGTTGCTTCAGAAATACCCCAAGGTCAGAAGGTGAAGCACCTAGTAGAGTACACAAGTTACAGTCACAAGGACCTGTGTTAAAGCCCCCAGTTCCTGCCTGCAGGGGGTGAAGCTTCACATGCAGTGAAGCAGTGCTGCATCTCTCTTTCTTTCTCTCCCTCCCTCCATCCCTCTTTCTTTCCTTCCCTCTCAATTTCTGTCTCTGTCCAAAAATAAATAAAATAAAATTTTCCTGAAAACCACCTGCATCCGCTAAGGGGATAGCTCATTGAATGGAGGGCATGCCTTCCTGAGCCTGAGAGCCTAGGTTCAAACCCAAGCATCACTGGGAGTCCCAGGAATAGCACTAAGGGGAGCTCCACAGATGGCTGAGAGGAACTGTGGTGTCTCTACTCTAATGTCTTTCTTCTGCTCTCTCTTCTTCTCTCAAAAAAGAAAGAATAAAAAATTGGGGACAGAGAGGCTGCTCTGTGGCATTCTGCACGTGCAGAGTCCTTGCTTTGTTTCCTGGTGCTGCATTAAGAAAGAGTCCCATGAACCTGGTGGCTTGGCTCTACTCTCGATGGCCTGATTTCCCCTTAGAGATGATTTTCTCGCTGTCCCCAGAGTGTGGTGCCACTCAGGAAGCCCTGCTGTGTGTCACCTGGTGAGGCAGACAGTGATGTGCCTGACTGAGGAATTTCCCTGGAATGCTGCTCTCGACTTTGGTGCTGTAAGCTGTGAGCAGCAGAATTGGTAATAATAACGATGATGATAATATTAATAAATGCAGTAGTGATAATGAAAACTATAATAGCCCAGGATTGTGCTAAGAACTCAGCATGGGGGTGGGGTGGGTGGTGGTGCATCTGGTTGAGCACATATGTTACAATGTGCAAGGGCATGAATTCAAGCCCCTGGTCCCAGTCTCCTGGGGGAAAGCTTCACAAGTGGTGAAGTAGTGCTGCAGGTGTCTCCCTATCTCTCTCCCTCTCTATCACCCCCTCCTCTCAATTTCTAGCTGTCTTTATCCAATAAATAAAGATAATAGAAAATAAAAATAAAAAAGACTTAACATGGGTCTCCTCATTGAATCCTCACTACAACTGTAGGAGGTAGCAACTATTATTTCTCACATTTCACAGATGGGAACATTGAGGCTTAGAGGAGTCAAGTGTCCTTTCCAGGATCACTCAATTAATTAACAGCAAAGCTGAGATTTAAATCTGAGTCCTTTTTTATCCCTCAAGCTTGATCAGGATTCATCCCTTTGCCCCAAACCTCATATGTACAAGAAGGTAGAGGGAATCGTGAGTGTGTTTTGTGTTTGTTTTGTGTGCACCAGACCAGGACTCCTGGCTTTGCCTTGTATCAAAGGCTTGGCACGGCACAGCACAGCACAGCACAGCACAGCACAGCACAGCACAGCACAGCACAGCACAGCACAGCACAGCACAGCACAGCACAGCACAGCACAGCACAGCAAAGCTCGCCTCTGTACCAGTCCTGGAACACCGGAGGATGCCTGGCTCTGCTGGCATCAGAACCTGTTAGGGGGTCCCTGAGACGCTAGCGCCAGCCCCCACCTAGCTGTGGGTGGCTGCCTTGACCATGAGCAGCATTTCCTTGGTGGTAATGAGAGCCCATTAATCTCTAGTTGTACCCACAATTACCCAAATTACTAACCTCACTGTGGAAAGTAGAAATGCAATTGAGTTGGCGCTGGAGGCATGTTCGAGGGAGGGGGAAACGCTCAGTAATTTAATTAACTGATGGCAAGTGCATTAAGAGGATTTCTGCCTATGCCTTTTTTCTAGCTTTTTAAAAAACGTAGCTCTAGGCAACACACACAGACATTGAAAGGGGCACGTGCAGACCTGCCCCAGCTCTCAGTCAGTCACCTCTGGTAGACAGGGCTGACAACTCTGCACTGAGATCCTTTGCAGCACAGACCTGTGCACCCGAATGCACACACACTTGCAAGGGCCTCACACTGACCTATGCACCCCATCATGTGCACATCCCCTGCGCATGAACACACAAACCATTGCGCTCCAATACACACACACACGTACACATACAGATGTGCCCTAGTACTTATGATTAGGGTACAACCAACCCTTACAAGGAGCCCAGACAAGCCCTAGCCACCTGAGGCCCAGAAGACCCAGGACTCTGCCTGCCATCTGCCGACACTGATGCTAAGAGACGGGAGGATGCAAGCTCTACTGGCCACAGTGGGGAAAGCCATAAGGAACCAAGCCTGTCTGCTGTGACCAGGCTAGGGGCAGAGGACTCCTGCTCAGCTCTGTACAGGATGGACCCTCCAGAGTGGATCCGTTTCCCTAATGCTCCCCCAACAATCTCCAGGGCACAGCTAAAGGGACCCAGATAGAGTAACACCCTAATTTGGATGGTTTCTGTGGAATTTCACCTCAAACTCCTCACCACCCATAGACTCAGAGTTGGAAAGAGGTTAAAAGGTCACAGGGGTTCGCTGCCTTCTGGTGGTCGGTGGTCGCCACACTGCTGACCCTGAGTAGGTGGAGCTTGCGTACCTCTGGGGACTGGGAGCTCAAGCAGCCTGTGACAGCTCGCTCCAGTGAGGACGGGGCTGGTGACTGGAATGGTGTCCTGTCTCTGCAGTCCAAAGTGACCTTTTTGGGGTATATCCTAGCTAACTGATGGGGGTCACACATCTGAAGTCAGCTCCCTCCCCAATCACCTTAGATGTCAGTGGGAGTTGACCCCTCAGCACAGAACTTCTTTCTCTGAGCCACGCTCCCCTCTTTAAGTCACTGGCCTGCCTGGAGGGCCCCTCGTTATCTGGAACGTACATTCCTGCAACTCTAGCTGAATTTGGCAGATTATCCTGACAGCATCCATCACAGGAAATGTCACTGTCTTCTCATATAAACTCTGAGAGTCCCTTCACCCCTGGTGTCAGACCAGGGCCCATGGATAAACTAGGATGACTACATTTGTTCTTTAAGCACAGAAGAAGGGATGCTTAAAAAATTCAATTCAATTAATTAATTTTATTCTATTATTTGTATTAATTAAACTTAATGATTGTATTTAATAATTTAATAAATTAAATTATTTTTATTGCCACAAGGGTTATTGATGGAGTTTGGTGTCTGCACAATGATTCCACCACTCTCAATAACCATTTTTTTCCTCTTCTTTTGATAGGACAGAGAGAACTTGAAATGGGGTGGAGCAGGGGGGTGGGGAGATAAAGAGAGAGAGGGAGAGAGGGAGACTTGCAGCACTGCTTCACTGTTTATGAAGCCTCCCCTTTGCAGGTAGGGACATTGAACCCAGGTTTTTGCACATGGTAACATGTGCGCTTAACTGGGTGCTGGGTGTACCACTTCCAGGCCCTACATTGCTTTTTTAAGAGATTGACCGATTCAGGGTCAGTAGTTTAAGAAACTGCACAGAGTCCTAAAGTCAGTGTCGGTGACACTGGGATTTCAATCCAGGCTGCCTCTGTCTCTGGAATCTAGAACTCTTTCTGCTGGTCATGGTGAGCTGTGTGGTCTCAGAGTACTTTTCCTCAACTCGAGTCTCTCACGCAGCAAGCAAGGCTCCCAACCTGACCCTAATATTCCCTAGCCCAGAGGCTCTCTGCTGCCTCCCTGCAGGGCTTTCTGGTTCCTGCAGCTTGTTGCCCACATCCAACTTTTCAAGAGAGCCCAGAATCTCCCTGAGTTCTCAGCCAGATGCTTTTTCAGCTCAGTGTCTGCTGCTTGGTTCTGCTTTGCCAACTTGTGTAGCCCCTTCCTCTGAACCAAGTGAGCCCCGATAAGGTCACTCCTTCACAATCTGCTCCCCACCAGATGTGACCTGTCTGAGAGCTCCTGCCCTGGTTGCAGTGGCCTCCTGTCAGTACACCGTCCCTTATTCAGAAGAGTCTGGGTGTGTTCAGGGTAGCATGGCTATAGGCCCCTTATTCAGGATCTGGCTGTCAGGCTGTGGGGGATCTGCATGTCCTGGTACCTTCAGCCACCAGACAACAGGCTCAAAGGCACTGAACATGAGAGGTGAAAACCAGGCCCTCTAGTGCCATCACTGCCATCGTCTTGCACACGAATTCCCTGCATACTGGCTTGGGCTCAGTTGTGAGTGACTTACATTGATGTCCTCCAGGTCTAGGAAGTTGAGGGCCAGACCGTTGCGCTTCCAGATGATGGGTGGCCGCAGGTCTCCATGGACAGCACAGGTCAGCATTGTGCTCAGCCCCACGGTTACCGTAGTCACACTGACTCTGTCCTCAGGGGCCAGGCTGAGCTGAACCACCTCTGCGGGAGAAAAGGAGAAGGGGGTCAGCTGCAGGCTGGGGGCCATGGGTGTGGGGTGGGGGTGGGGTGGGCGGCGAGTGGGTTTGGGGACTCACTCTAAGGCAGAGACCCTCATGAATTGGGGACCCCCGTAAACTCTCCACAATATGCAGGCTAAATGTTCAAGGGGGACTTCATTCAGGAGAGGGGCTGTGACACATGGCAGGGGCTCAGAGGGCTCTGGCAGTCAGGGAACACAGTGAGTGCAAGGGGAGCACTTGGGCTCCAGAGTGGAGCTGAGCCTGGAACACAAGCTGTCAGGGCCCTGGGCCAGCACACAGGCCAGGGAGCCAGATGTGGGATGCCCTGCCTGGGGCTCCCAGGGCCTAATGAAGTCTGGGCCCTGCTAAATGCAGTCAGGCTCTGCTGGGTGAGCCGACAGGCCGGCTCCTCCATCTGGGGGCAATTTAAAGGTTGCGCTGTCTGAGGTCTGGGGAATGAACTGTCTGACCTTTGAAGGTCTGCTTCTGTCTGAGGATTCTCTGAACTTGAATTTGGAGTGACCATGCCCTGTAGCCTTAATTTTTTGAAGTGTATTTCAGGCTGCACAAATTATTAATTCCTGCCATTTTATACTAGATAGCTGGCATTAAGACTGACCATTCGTTAGGCAAAAGGGAAGGTCTGAAATATTTCTCTGCAATCACAGGATATTTTTAAAGAAAACATTCACAGGGTCAGCAAAATTGGACAGTGTGCTGCTTTGCTATGTGTACAACCCAGGCTTGAACCCAGGTACCATTGCATAGAAGGAAGGAAGTTTTGATGCTCTGATTTCTCTCTCTCTCTCCTCTTTTTCTCTCCTCCCCCCTTTCTACCTCTCTATCTCTATGTAAAAAAAATTCTCAGAATTTATAAAAAAATTAAAAGATTGCAAGTGGTGAAGCAGGGCTGCAGGTGTCTCTCTTTCTCCGTCTCCCCCTACCCTCTCAATTTCTGACTGTCTATATTCAATAAACAAAGATAATAAAAAAGTTAAAAAAATTAAAAGATTCAATCAAATGTGAAAAGTGGAAACATTTTGGAGGAAGGGTCACCCATTGATAAGACACCACTCCCTTGAACGTCCCTAAAATCTGCAACCCAGGATACTTAGGGGCAGCAGCCAGTTAGGACATGAGATGTGTGGGAGTGGGAAAGAAGGCTTGTTTTGGGGTGCCTGAAAATACAAGGAGCCCTCTTATCTCTGCTGGGACCTGTGCATCTCTGCCTGGTACAGAGCAAGGCACAGAATTAAGGGCTGAGCTCTGTGACTCAGAGGGACACTCCTGAGCTGTGACCTGGAAATGCAGGCCCTCACAGGAAAGGGACACAGGTGAAGGAGACAGGTGCAGTAAGGTGGGACCCCTTCTGTCAAAGGTTGCCCCTCCACCAGCATTCAGTGATAAACATGATAGACATGAGATGCTTTATCAGGGCTTGTTGGATGGCTGAATGAAAAATGGAGAACATAGAAATAAAGCCAGAGAGGAAGCAATGGGCTAGTGGAGAGGGGATGGGAGCACAAAGGAAAAATGTGATCCTGGTGGAGGAGCCCGCCAGAGGAAAGATAAGCCTGGAGTGATTGATGCAGACATAGCTGGCATAATATTTTACAAACATTCAAGTGATGCATTTCAAGTTCCCTCTTAAGTCATGTTCTGCTGGCTGCCTGTGCAACCCCTGAGTCAGGAGGCTTATTGCTCAGGGCACAAACCTCTGTAATGAGTCCCAGGCAGTGGAGATTCACTGCACAGGGAGAGCCAAAGGGCACTTGACAAAATCTTTCAGCTCCCACTGTGCTCTGCTGTCCAGAGGACTCAGGACTCTAGAGTTGCCCTGAGTGGAGAGGAGGTTCCCTTCTCATTAGAGGTGACATGCTGATCCTCCCCAGGCTCTAGATTGCCTGAAAGGGCATGGAGTGCACTCCTATAATAGGAGACTGTGGGGGTGTCAGAAAGAACACAGTGGGAAGAGATATGGTGGGGGCTGAGGGTTACAGGAGGTGTCTGAGACCCCCACCAGCCTATCCTACTCCACCTGGGGCCACCCCTTGTGAGCTGGCAGAGAGCAAGGACCATCATGGCTCCTGAGTGACACACAGAACCAGAGATTCCCAGCTAACCTCAGGCTGGATGTGAGGACTGCACTGGATCTCTAGACTAGGAAATGCCTGTGACTTTGAGGACACACAGTGCCCATGGGGAGAAGCAAGGATATAGTAGGGGTGGAGTGAGGTAGGGAGGGTGCCACTGTGAACTTTGGACTCTGGACACTACCAGACCAAGGGAGCTGGACTAGGAGCATGGCAGGGTGGACCTCAGATGTGATGCTAGAGATGTGTGTGTGTGTGTGTGTGTGTGTGTGTGTGTGTGTGTGTATGTGTGTAGGGGGGTAGCTATATGCTTCCCTCCCAGCTCATATAGCAGCTTGGGGAGCCATTGAGGATACAGGATGGGGATCATGGGGATCAGAGATGTGACATTCTTTCTTCCATAGATCACTCCTTACTGTGAAACGGTCAGCTTGGACTAAGCTTCACAATGTTCTGAACATTTATTTAACTGTGCTTTTCTCCTGATAGTGGGGTTTGTGAAGAAGTCAGACTTGTGACAAAAGGAATCTACATTTTCTTTGCAAGGTTGAGCTTGTCTGGCTACAAAACAAAGAAGAGCTGGGTAGTCAGGGAGAGTCCCTTTGGAAAGTGGAGCCTCCCTTCTCAAACTATGTTACCTCTCCTACCAGCTTCACATGTGAGAGTGACTGACAGATACAGACTGGAGCTGGGGAGGCATCTGGCTTAAATGGGCATCCCAGGGGGTTCTGTGGTATCCTGAGGTTGAGAACCACTGCCTTATAGGATGGGGAGGGAGCTCTAGGTATGGAGAAGGAGAATTATGAGTGGGACAGGAAGAGTCAGTGACCTGTGGATGGCTGAACTCTTGGGACTCTAGTTATCTGGGCCCACATTTGGAATATGAGGCCTCTGTGTAGTAGTGGATCCCCACCCTTATGTGGTCCCAAATCACAGACTCCAAACAGTCTTAGTGAAATGTCAGAGCCTGGAGCACCAACAGGCAGACAGCAGAACTGCGAGCCCCCTGGGGGAGCCAGTTCCTGAGTCCTTTCTGAAGATGAGACTCCAGGCAGCATTAGAATGCGCACACACTGACAGAGCCATCATCATTCTGCTCTTGTCAGCTACAGGAATATTAACTAAACAGCAAATATTTGGATCATTTAAAGTTTAATTAAATGAATGTTTTATTGGATTAAATGGATTTAATTCATGTCAATATTCCCCAGCTCCTTTTAAAAATCTGGAGAGATTAATGATGACAGACCTCTCTGAACTCCCAGTTATTTACTGTTCTGCCCAATTCCCAGGCAGTCCCACTCACTTCCCTGCTAAGTGACTGCCTGCCAGGGAGAGAGGAAGAGGAGGTGGCCTCCAGAGCTGGTCTTGAGCAGACAGAGCAGAGGTGAAGTGGGCCTCTGCACATCTGGCCTCTGGATGGGCTCTGCAGGTCCCTTCTGGTCCCCAGAGCTCAGAGGAAACACTAGTAAGACTCAGGGGGACCCATGTTGCTTTTAGGCCACAAGTCCAAGTGCCCATCCCTGCGGAAGCTCTCCGTCCCACCAGGAGCTGCTGGCCTGCACCTCCCCTTGTCCCGCATCACCATTTGTTGTGTTCCCCATTTGCCTCAAGTGGTGGCACCTTCCCCCTCTGATGCCATGCCCCTTCCTCCCCTCCTCTGAGTTCCAAGCCATTCACAGCCTCCTGTGTGGTTCTGCTCTGTCCCCTGCAGTGAGCCTACTGGGGGGCCACATGTCATGCATGGTGCATTCTGGTCCTGCTCCCAACACTCCTAGATACACCTCAGAGAATTCAGAACTATCCCAGCCCATTCCCCCTCATTTTAAAATTAATTAACTAATTAATTAATTAATCTGTTGTCACTAGAAGTCCAACACACTATCCATTGCACCACGGAGACACTGTTTATTGATTTGTTGTACTTAGAGAGATACAGAGAGAAAGATACAGACAGAGACTAGAGCACTGCTCAGCTTTGACTTACGGTGGTGCTGGGGATTGAACCTGGAGGCTCCAGAGCCTCAGGCATGAAAATCTTTTGCAGAACTACTATGCTATCTCCTCTGCCCACCCCCACATTTTTGCATCCTGGACAGTCAGCTTGGGTCTGCTCCCCACCTTCCCTTGTCATTTCTACCTGTCAGTTCTGATACCCTCAAAAGTTAGGCCTCTGCTTTTGAGATGACCTTATAGGATGTTTCTAGTGATTTTTTTTTTTAAATTACAGAAGGAGACTCTTGGACAGCTCTGAAGAAAGAAATCCTTTCCACTCAGGGTGCTGGCTCTACTGTACCCAGGGTGCTGGGCTAGTGTGGGGGTGCCTCTTCCGGCATGTACTTTCTGGGTTGGAGAGAACACAACCAGAGCCAGCCTGGGTTGCTACTCACTCAGCGATGCAAGAGAGATGACTCAGGAAGAGAGTTCATGGCGGAGAGGCAATTCTATTCTTTATTGATCAGAGAGCCAAGGCTTTTAAAGGGCAGACCCGGAAGTGGCAAGTCAGAAACAGAAATGGCTTGACATGGTTTGGAAAGGGGCGGAGAAAGGCAAAAGGGGCTGGGAAGGTAGGAACTTCCTTAACAACTGTTGAGAGGGTTTTAAATGGTAGGATTAATAATACTACCCTGCAGGCAGGGAGGGTCTTGAGGGTAGAAAGAAGATAGATCAAAGGAATGGAATGTATGGGGATCTTTCAGGCAAAACAATGATTATGTAGATAATAAGTCTGATAAGACAAGATGATGGATGTCCCCTCAAGTCAAACCCTGCTAAGCTCAACCACATCCTCACAATTTCCTGACACAGGGTGTCTAGCTGCCTGTGTTCCATGAACCTCTCTGTGGGGAGCAAGCTGAGGGCAGTGAGGTGGCAGGACTGTGGGGCCCTTTCAGTGTCTATGCAAAGAAGCGGCGTCCTTGGCATGAGCGGTGTGGGTGGGAGTTCACAGTTCTCCAGTCAGGAGCTGGCCTGGCTGCCTGGCAGATAGCTCTGTGCTTGCTTGCCGGGCTAGCTTCGCGGCGGGAGACAGACGTCCAGAGACTCATGGCTGAGTTGTATGCAGTATCTCTTTATTCATGTGGAACGCAGTGCAATCTAAGCCAAGCTATCATCACAATCCTGTCCTTATATATACTCGCCAAGTAGGGAGAAAACAGGATGTGACGTAGAGAGGATGGAGCAAAAAAAAAAAAAGACTGGTGGAAATCAGGGTGTACTAGGAGAGGGGGCGGAGCAAAAAGACATCATGAACCAGTGGGGATTAAACCAATGCCCTGCAGGCAGGGCGGTGCTTAGTTAACAGTGGTTATGTAAATAGAATACAGTGTTAAGCAGGGGGGATTAAACCAATGAAACAGAAGGGGTTTTAGAAGCAGAAATAGAAGCAGACCAACCCTTGCTGTTATAAGAACCCACCTGGGGGGCTGGGCAGTAGTGCATCCAGCTGAGTGCACACACTGCCATGCACAAGGACCTGGGTTTGTGCCCCAGCACCCTGCCTGCAGGCGAGATGCTTCATGAGTGGTAAAGCAAGGCTGCAGGTATATCTCTTTCTCTTTCCCTATCTCCCCACCCCCTCTTCAATCTCTCTCTATCCTATCAAATAAAATAGAAAAAGAAAAAAGAAAGGCCGCAGGTAGTGGTGGACTTGTAGTGCCAGTACTAAGCCCCAGCAATAACCCTTGTGGCAATAAAAACAAAATAATACAAAACAAAGAAACAAACAAACAGCCTCACATTGGAAAGTTGCCTGGCGAGCAGGGAATTCACAAGGTCAGGGCCATCTCTGGCAATTACCTCCCTGTGGGTTAGCTTCTCTATGGGTACAGTGTGGCCACAAAGTAGCAATGGGAGGGATCCCAGGCAGTGTCTGTACATAGGAGGTGGGCAGGAATGCACCCTGGGTTTTCCAGATCAGGGAGTCTCTGAAAGCAAGCACGAACCCAAACTCTCCTGCCTGTGCTTACACAGTTCTTGGATCTGGAAGTCAGGGTGGTGCAGGGGACTCACGGGGCACCCTAGACACAGGCTCACACAGGCCTCCCTCCTCCCACTGAATGCAGCAGACTGTGATAGTTCAGTCACCAAAGAGCTGGGCTTTCACTGGGATTACAGCTTCCTCTTAATCTTACACGTTATTTCTCACACCAACTTGAACACGCCGAGATACTCATAAGCCCATCAGCACCCACTCAAGCAGGATTCTGGGGCTTCACAGTCATAGAAATGAAATTTCTCCAATCTTGTCAAGCTGGTGTTAGTTTTCTAATGTTAGAAATACACTAATGGAACACATGCCTGCCTGGACACTTGGCATTTTTCAAAGGCTGCTCCTGGTGACAAAGCCCTGTCAGAAGCCCAGCTCACCTGCTGGCACATCATTGCCATGGGCTGAGCCCAAAGGGCACACCTGGTGGGGAGCCAGAGGAGAAGCTCAGGAACAAAGGCAATCTGGGGGCACCCAAGGCTAGGCTCTTAGACACATCTGGGGAGCACAGCTCCTCTCACATTGTTCTGCACATTAATAGATTTCCCAGGGATGAACCCCTCAGGTGACCTGGGAGTGCGGCACCTGTGTGACAAAGCCTACTGGCCTGTCTGCTCCTGTGACCAGGTCACATTGTGAAGCTTGCAAGGGGGACAGAAGTCAAGGCAGAGTGTGCGTGCCATGTCGCTTGGCCAAGCAGGTGACCAGAAGTGGTCAGCAACGTCCAGAGTCCACATGGTGCTCATGGGTGGGGGGAGTCTGTGTGGGGTGCTCTGTGTCTCCTTTTCTCCTCTCCACACTGGGTCTTCAGCACCTTGTACACTAAGGGATACTAAGAGTACTCCTAGCACTCTAAGGGATCTTTAGAAGTAGTCCCAAGCAAGGGTGGTGCTCATCTAACTATTCTTTATAGAGTAACAAGTATGTTACAGAATACTGTGGGAATATTCTGGCCAACAGAATTGGCTCAGAGTCTGTTAACCTGGAGCTCAGTTGAGCAAGGAGGGCATATGTTAATGGGAAGGGAGCAGGCACTTGGAGGCTGAGCCCTTTTTCCTGTAAAGCCTGCTCATGGATTTCTCTTGACAGAACCTCCCTGCATGTCCAGAAGGAGCCCTTGTCTGGTGTGACATTTTTGCTTGTCGGTGGGGAGCTCGCAGAGGCAGGGTGAGCCAGCACCCTCTGTGCTCTGTTTTGCCTTTTGTAGTCAATAAAGCTGTTTGGCCATAAGAACACTAAAGTACAGTGTGACCACCTTTTTCCTCCCATGCAGAGGAGTGGGCTCAGTGCTCTGGGATGGTTAAACCACCGTCTAAGGTGCTCTGGGTGCTCAGGAGGTAGCAGACAGCACAGGCATCTGTCGGAAGGAGGCAGGGTCAGAGCAGAGGTGGAAAGCCCAGGGCCTCCTGCTCATCAGGATCCATGGCAGCCATGGTGGCCGGTACTGACTTGGGGGCAGCCTGGCCAGGCTGACCAGCCCATGACGTCTCATACCCTACTGAGTCTCTTCTCAAAGATGATGGAAGTGGGACCGGGTGGTGGTGCACTTAGCTGAGTGCACATATTAGAGTGTGAGAGGACCTGGGTTCAAGCCCTTGGTCTCTCCACTGGGGCTATATGTGCAGTGAAACACTGCTGCTAGTGTTTCTCTCTCTCCCCCTCCCTCACCCCCACCCCTGCTTCCAGCTCAATTTCTCTGTCTGTAGCCAATATAAATAATAAATTTCCAGAATTGTTTATTTATTGGATAGAGACAGCCAGAAACTGAGAGGAAGAGAGAGGTAGAGAGGGACAGAGACACAGAGACAACTGTAGCCCCGTTTCACCACTTGTGAAACCTTCCCCCTGCAGGTGGGGACTAGGGGCTGGAACCCAACCCAGGCCTTTGTGTACTGTAACAAGTACACTCAACCAGGTGTGCCATCACTTGGCCCCAAATTTGTTTTTAATAAAAGATGATGGAAGCACCTCTGCTAAAAATGTTTGTAAACATATTTTAGCTGCCTGTTTCTTTGGGACAAGATGGCATGATCTCATGCAGTTCTATATCACTTCCCTAGAACTTGCAATAGTTCAAACAGGCATCAAAAGTTGGATATGGAATCTCCAAGTGTTTGGCAGAGACATACAGACAGCTTCGACCTATCATGAGGGGGCCAGGCCATGTGTTCCCAGAGGTAGAGGACTTCCAGCTCCTGAACAGGCACTAAGACTACTCCCCAGACTTCTAGGAGCCAGGATGTGGCCAGGTGACAGCACCTGCCCTACAGATCATGAGTGCATTCTGGGACTTTCAGTGCAGAGCAGCTGAAGATGACAGGAAGAGGGACAGACACAAGCCTTTGCTGTCCAGGCAGCTCTCCCTAAGCTTTCTGGGGCCCAGGCAGCAGCTAGAGCAGGGAACTCACCTTGTTGGTTCCCCACTGCCACCCCACAGCCTAGGCCATGCCCTTTGGGAGCAGGGACTGTGATTTTGGGCTCCAGAAGGGAGAAACCCACGGGGTCTTGCCAGAACCTGAATAAGTATCACTTGTTTTATGCTTAATTATCTAGCCTCCTGAGAGCGCTAAGTCACGGCTGAGGTTTGTAAATAGACACCGGTAGACCATTTTGGAGAGCAGCTCACAGTCTTGGATTTGTTTTCGTTTCAATTCCAAGTAGGGGAGTATGCCAGGCCTCCCAGGAATGCCTGGTAAGGGGCTCCTGTGCCGGCTGTAGGCTTCACTGCTTCCATGGTGGTGAGGGGCAGTGTCTACTTTTATGGAAACACTACTCCTGGGCTTGTCTCTCCCCAGCAGGGCCCCGTAGAAGCTGGGCCCACCATCTCCTGGTGCGAGGAGGACCATGTTCAGATTGCTCTCCCTCTTGGCACCCACTGTGTTCTATTTTTGCCCACTGAATATCTATTTATTAAAAGGCAGAGTTCTGAACCCCATGGGTGTAAGGTGAGGTCAGTAAGGCCCCACTAGGTGGTCAGGGTTGAACTTGGGGGTCTTTTGACACTCCCTAACTGGTGATACTACAGGCATGGGAGAGCAGACACAGGAGGCAGGGCAGCAGGGGGTTGGAGAGGAGGCTCTGGGGACAGCAGCAAGCAAGGAGGCTGGGTTGTGGCCAGGAGCCTGGAAGCCAAGTTCCAGGGGTGAGGGCAAGGCGTGGGGAGTGGGCACCATGGTCTGTGCTTCCCAGAGCTCCAGTCAGCCAGGATGGGGACTTTATCCCAGGGTTTTATAATTGAGGAGGTTTCATCAGAGCTTTGGGGAATGAAGTCATTTGTGGGATGGAGTGAAACAAGAGGGGAGGAGGCTATTGCTTC
Source organism: Erinaceus europaeus (assembly GCF_950295315.1). NCBI lineage: Eukaryota > Metazoa > Chordata > Mammalia > Eulipotyphla > Erinaceidae > Erinaceus > Erinaceus europaeus. Next base: position 36,406,459 of record NC_080163.1, read on the forward strand.
TTTTTCTTTTCTTTTCACTCTATTTCTTTCATTTTTAAGACAGAGACAGAGAGGCAGGCAGGGAGGAAGAGAGGAGATAGGAAGAGGGAGAGGTAGAGAGACAGAGAAACAGAGATAAAGGGAGAATGAGACTATTGAACTGAAGCTTCCATAATACAGTGCTGGTTGGGCTTGAACCTGGGTGACATACTAACCAAGTGCATTAAGAATTTTGTCTTAAAGGGGGGAGGGGAGAGAAATAGAATGGCAGGCAAAAGGTCAAGGAAAGATCATTTTGTCAATGTAACATCCTAAAAAACAAATCAAAGGGAATGGTCAAACAACAAAGAGTAAGCACATTATCAGGCTAAACTGAGAAGCAGCAAACTGACACACATTTCAGAAAGAAAAGAGGTGAGTCCCCAGGGAATAAGTGGGGGCCCTGGCCTTTGACATGATGCTTTGTAAGGGAAGCTGGCAGAGCCTGGGCACAGGGCGACATATGGGAAGGGCCCCTGACAACGAGAGGAGGGCTGGTTTTGGATGCTTTAGTGGATCTCAGCCCCTGCTCCCAGAAGACATGTGATAATGTCTGGGATCTGTCACAAGTGGGAGAAGGAGTGTCCAGTAGGCCCAGGTCAGGAATGTGCTAACATCCCACAAGGCTTAGACGATCCATTGCGACCAAGAATTGTCTGACCTCAGATGCACTGTGGCAGCCTAGATCAGTCCGGAGGGAGTGTCCATCTGTATTGCCATAGCAATGCACAACCAGAGGCACCTGTTGGACACAAGAGCAATCACTTCCCTAAGGACCAAGGACTGAAATTCTCCCTACATGGCCCTGAGCCTAGTTCTATTGTCACTATAGTAAAATTTCCATATTAACCAGGAGGGCTTCCACTCTGCACCTGAGCCCATGACAGTTCTGAAATGGACATGTATAATCAGAAAAGAGGATGGTCCTGAATTCCAGGAAAACTTCCCCTTTTCTAGGAAATCCCCTCCTGTCCCAGCCCCTGAGTGAATAATAATTATCCTGCCTCGCCAGAGAAAATTCTGCCTCTCCCAGATAGAACCTGTATAGTCTTCCCCCTTCCCAAAATGGGAAATGCATGATTCAGCCTAGAATTCATCCACACTCCCTCTGAGTATGTCTTTGAACCTTTACTCCCAATAAATCCCACCTGTCACTTATTGATGTCTTAGCCCCTGAATTCTTTCTGGACTCTGACAAGGACCTGCACCTAGCTTTAAGGTGCACTCTCTTTCCTTCCTTCCTTCCTTTTTTTTTTTTTTTTAAATTTTATTAGTGATTGAATGTTGATTTACAAAATTACATGTCAACAGGGGTATAATTCCATACTGTTCCCACCACCAGAGTTCTGAATCCGCAATCCCTCCATTGTAGTCCACCACAGTTCTCCCAAGGTTGCAGACATGGTTTACTGTCATCTCTGCAACTATCTCTACATTTGTACATAATTATCCTCTTTTTCTTCCACGCCCAGTTCTCTCTTCCCCTCCAAGCCACACATAACCCTACTACCAGAGCCAAACATTCCTCCTTTCTTCCTCTACTCTTTCCGGGTCCTGATGGTGCTGGAGTTCAGAACCCTCTTATCCTTTTATTCCTATCACTTCTCTCCCACTGGGTATGGATTCAAGGTTGCTTTTTGGAGTGCAGAAGGTAGGAGTTCTGGCTTCTGTAATTTCTTATCTGCTGGACTTTGGCATTGGTAGGCCGATCCATACCCCCAGCCTATTTCTATCTTTCCCTAGTGGGGTAGAGCTCTGAAGAGGTGAGGTTCCAGGATACACTGGTGAAGTTGTCTGCCCAGAGAAGTCAGGATGACAGCAAGATAGCATCTGCAACTTGGTGTCTGGAAGGTGGCAGGACATAAATTGAGACAAACTGGTTAATGAACAGGAACCAAAAATTAGGAACAGAGCAGATAAGATTAGGGAAGGAAACTAGAAAGTCCATTTAAGGCATGTTTCTAGGGGCCCACGACTATGGTACTTTTGCTTGAGTTTGATAGTTAACATGAGGTTGGATAAAAATATTGTTTGAGAAAATAGTGTCAGAGTAGAGAAAAGGACTAGAAAGTTTAATTAGAACAGAGAATAGCTCCCATTCTTGAAAAAAATTTACCTCCATCCACCTGCCCCAGGTGCCTGTGTAACCTTTGAATCCCTACTGGTCTGAGCTCACAGTTCATGGTCATAGCTGGGAACATTGTAGGGAGGGCAGGGTAACACAGCCTCCCTTCAGAGACTGGGGCAGTCCCTTCTATCGCTGCTTTATGATGAGGGCAAGGTCCCGGGAAGGCCCGCAAGAGGGCTTATGATGCTGTTCCTGATGGAAATGACCAGTGGTGGTGTAGAGAGGGGTCCACTAGAGGTCTAGGCCCATTATATTTATGTGGGAATCTAAGGATTCCATGACTAAAGCCCCAGATGATAAGGTAGTGTGGTATTGATCAAGAGGCCCATTATTAATTGAGCCAGTCTCTTGCCCTTATCCAAATTTTGTAGTCCTCTTTTTTATCTGATGATCTTAGACTCTCTCCCAGTTGTTTATGCATTGAGTCTTATTTGTTGAACCCAACCAGAATTAGGTTTTGCGATCTGTCTTCTTTGGGCCTTTCTGCTAGATTGCCAAGCTAATTTGGTCTAAGTCTAATCAATTAGAGACTTTCTCCTTCCTTCTCAAACCCTGTTTTCTCTTTTTTATTTTTTAAAAATATATTTTTAAATTTATTATTACAAAGAGACAGAGAGAAATTGAGAGGAGAGGGGGAGATAGAGAGGGAAAGAGACAGAGAGACACCTGCAGCCCTGCTTTACCAGTTGTGAAGCTTTCCCCCTACAGGTGGGGACCAGGGGCTTGAAGTTGGGTCCTTGCACACTGTGATGTGTGTGCTTAACCATGTGTGTTCTTAACCCTATTATCAATCTTTTCTTTTTTTTTTTAAATTTTTTCCAGAGCACTCCTCAGCTCTGATGGTGCTGGGGATTGAACCTGGGTCTTTGGAGACTCAAGCATAAAGGCCTTTTTGCATAACCATTATGCTATCTCCATAGCCTTCTCAATCATCTTGTACAACCAGCCAACTGAGTCCCCCTCCAGCAAAAATACCTCTGGACTCTCACATATATACATAACCACAATAGCAATAGTGATGTGATGTGCACACCCCTGAAATAAAGACCTATTGTACCTTTATCTGTTGAAAATGAGCACCCTGCCTTTTCCCAGGCATGGGTGCAACCCTGGTCAAACTATCTACGTCCAGAGAGCCACAATGGGAGCCTGCAGGGGTGCTTGCTCTCAGCCTGGGCTGACAAGGCCAAACTCCCTGAGGCTCACGCCTGCTTGTTCTCCTGCTGACACCAGGCTTGGAGATAGGGGCTCTATGCAAGAGGCTGCTAGGGGTGAAGGTACCTCAGAAAAGTAGGTGCTCCCAGCCCTGCTGGTGGTGGAGAAATCAGTTCATTTGGCTTTGCTGAGCATTCCCTGGGTTGGGTAGGCAGCAGGCTACAGGGCTGTGAGGAATCTATTTTCCTCATACGGGTTATTTATCTCTCTCTTTGTCTTGGGTTGGTTCTTTAAATTATCTTTCCGAGGAAACCCTATGATGTATGCTTTGTTCAAGGACAGATCTTGGTAAGAAAAATGCCTCCCGTCTGTTCTCCCAAGACTCCTCTGCCATCTGTCAGTTTGAAAATCTCCACATCTTGACCCCCGGCAAATTGCTTCTTGTTGCACCACTGTGCAGAGCCCATGCAGGGGCTGGGAGCTGCTGGGTGATGGGGACATTTTAGGGATGAGTGAGCCCAGACTTCATGCACCTCTCCCCATCTTTGTAATTATAGCCATGCTACCCTTGCACCCCTTGGAGTCCACCTCACTCTTGCCATCCCCTCCATGGCTGCTCCCAGGCAGGACCTCATTACTAACAGAAGCAATATCCCCTTCCCTGGACTGTTTCCTTGAGCAGCCTTGGGCACACCTCTCCTAGAGCAGCCTTCCCACCCAGCCCAGTTCTTGGCCTGGCATTTCAGGTCTTCCTGTTTTCAGCCTCCTCTCCGACAACATCTGCTGAGCTTGAGCCACATGGAACCCCTGGCCATCCTTGAATCCCCCAAGGCCTGCCCATAGTTGCTGACCATGTTGGTACCACCTTCTAGGGGGCTCAGCATTACACAGACAGCTCCCAAGACATCACTACTGGAACTTGGGGGGGCAACCCTGGACTTCAGTCGCATCTGGTCCTGTAGCAGCACTGTCTGCAGCTCACATCATAGGTGCTAGGTGCAGCCTGGGCAGGAGTGGAGTACCTGTCTGGTGTGGGGGAGACACAGGGCATAGAACTTCACAAACAGAGAAAGTCCAGCCTTCACGAGTCCATTGCTGGGTGGGCTGTGATTGGAGAGCTAGCCTCCAGGTAATTATGTCCCCTACCCATCAGGGACCCCTAGGCTGGAAGGAATGCCCAGCAGGCAGCCTGGGTGTCCCCAAAGGTCTGGTCACCCTGGATTTGGTGCCATTGTTGAGACTGTCCCCATGTGCAAGATAGGAAAGAAAGGCCCAGAGACTCGGTGGCAGGACTGATACTCGCCAGTTCTGCATAGCCTTTTCTTCTTAACACCATGTTTCAGTGGGATCAGAGGAAAAGGGAGAAATGCCAGCAAAAAATCTGCATCTAGCCCTTAAGAAGGAACTTAACAAGGGAGAGAAGGTAATTTCAGAGTTAAAAAAGTGTCCTCAAACTGTCCTGCCACTGACAGCCTGGGTACCACTGTTCCTGAAATAGGGATGGTTTCTTTAATCCCATGTGTGTTCTGCCTGCAGTTGTGGTGCTGGATAACCTCTGTTATAGCCCAGCTGTCATCTCATGGGGTTAGAGAAGGAGAAAGAGCCAGAGCATCACTCTGGCACATGCATCTTTCAGACTGAACCTGGTACCTCATGCTTGAGAGCCTCAGGCATTGTCCACTGCTCCACATCCTGGGCTGCTAAACACACAGACAAACCACACAGACTCCACAGGACTAGCACTTCCCTGTGTCCATGTTAAAGTCCTGAAGGACTCAGTGTTAACCCCAGGAGCCCAACCCTGCATGCTGTCTGGGGCCCCTCAGTCCTAACCCCATGAGCTGGTCTTACCAGGACACTGGGCCATGATGACCCACCCAAGCCTCCTCACCCAGGCCCATTTGGAAGGGGAGAGCTCTGGAGACTTGTTCATGCACAAGGGTTCACAACAAAAGGTGGGTTTTGCCAGGTGCATGTACCCCTGGCCCAGCCCCATATCTCCTTGCTATCTCTCACCGTCAGGGAAGGCTGTGGTTGGGAAGTGACCCTGATACCAGTAGGCCTCCTGCTGCCTTCGGCTCCACAGATGTCACTCGCCACAACCCCCTGCAGAATGCAAAGCCACCCAGTCATCTTTGGGAAGTTCTGGTGACACTGGTGGCCTGTGAGGCTCATGATGCTTCTAGCAGAGTGAGGTTGCTGTCTCAGAGCCCAGCTAAGCCCTCCCTGACTCAACCCACAGGGCACGGGTGAAAAGCAATTGTGGATATGGAAATCTAGCCATCACTTGGTTCATGCAGTCACTCGGGAGACTCCTGTCAGTCAGCACCTGCTACGAGTCAGCCCCCGAGTGGTCCTGGGAGCAGTCTGAACCTGTCATTGCCAATCTGAGCCCTTTGGGATCTGGTTCCCATGCCTGTGGGACCTCAACCTTAGGCAGTCTTTTCTGTCCCTCATTCACCTTTCCCCAGTCATTCCTCCTCCTCTCCTGGCCTAGCTTCACTGTCCCATCTCACTCCTTCTGCCTCTTGCCCCTCTGGATCCCAGATCTGGCCATTTCCTCCTGTCTGAGCCTTTCCCCTGTTTCCAGGTCTATCCCTAGACATGCACTCTGACAAGGTGGCATTGCCTTTCACCTCTCACTTCCACACCATGCATCTCTCTGACGTTTCCATGCAGCCCTGAAGCCACATCATGCTCTGGCACCTGGTGTTGGAAGCCCAGCCTGATGAGAGTGCCACCTTCTGGGAAGGCCAACCGAAGAGATATTAATGGGCACACTGGGGGAGGGGTGAGGGTGACAGAGTCGTGAGGAGCAAGAGCTTGCTCTGCCTGGGTTTAGATGCCTTTCTCTCCGACTCTCTCTCTCTCCCTTTCTCTCTTCCTTTTTAATATTTATGTTTTATTTATTGGATAGAGACGGAGGATGGCTTCACTCCTGAAGGTGGGGGCCAGGAGCTTGAATCTGGCTCCTTGAGCACTATAATGTGTGTGTTCTATCAGTTATGCCCTTGAAGCTGGTTCTTTAGCCCAACTAACAGGGCCTCAGTCCACCCCAGCAAACATCAGCTAAAGCAAGGCACAAGGAGCACAGCCAGCTGAAGAGGAGGCAGCTGGCAGCCAGGCACAGGGATGGGAGACAACTGTGGTGGCAGCTGGACCAGCCTGGGCTATGAAAGGTGGTATGAGGACCATGGCCACCTTGGCTTCCCAGGCCCCTGTGTTCAGACCCCATGGAGTGGGGTGGGGGGGGCTCCCCATAGTTATTTGGTAGTGCAGGCAGCTCACCCTGAGGCTCAGAGAGGTGAAGGGGTACCTTGGGTTTCATGTCATGTCTGGGTTGCAGGAAGCCAGCAAGTCAGGCCGAACACACCATCCCGTCCCAAGCACGGAACTGTGGCACACACCCAGGGGCCTGATTTTGCCGTGGTGGTTTGTTGACTTCTTAGTGACTCCAACCAAAATGGACTCTCCCTGCAGGCTGCCAGCAGCCATGCAGGTCCTTGTCACATTATTCCCTCTCCCTGCAAGGCCCACCTGCAGACTAGAGCTGTGAGTACTGAGTGTGGTCACTCTGGGGCTGCCAAGAATAGCAGTCCCAGCTTCTGGACTGGTGTTTCTCTAGGAGTGTAGCTGACACCCCCTGTCAGTTCCTGAGCCTCTCACTCAGTGCCAGGGGTCCCCAGGATGTGACCCACATTTAGCCCTAAGTGGGGTCAGGGCTGGTGTTTGACTTCCTAGACTAGGCCATGTGATCTGGAGGTTTCACCTGTATTTTCTAGTCCCTTTCTTCTGTCTTTGTGAGTTGACTGCTCACACCACTCTGACCTATGAGGTAACACTTCACAGGGCTCACTGGTGTCTCTGGAGCCAGCAGCTTTCCAGATGTCATCAAGGTCTCACTGCCTATCTTTTCAAGCACAGTGGTCAGCTCCCCAACCCTCTTTGAGGCTGGCTACCCCCTCACTCCACTCACTCCCTCTGCTGAGTCTTTTGCCTCTGTTGGGGGTGGGTTGGGGGAGTGACACCCCTGTAGAGCTGGGGAATTCTTTTTGGCATCTGAAAGTTTTTCTCCTGCTGTGGTGTCCATATTAAGTTCTGTCCTGAGGGTCGGTGCTACTCTGGGGAAGCTGTGGTTTCTAGGGGTGCAGTGAGGGTCTGTGTGTTCCTGCTGTTACTATGAGGTTGCCAATGGCCCTTCCCTTCTGACTTCAGGCCCTTAGGATGATGATGTGATAATAGTAGAACTTACTAGCTAGTCCTTTGCCAAATGAAAAATTGACAAGTGTGAATTAAATATTAAAAAAAAAAGGTGTGTGAAATCTGAGGCTTTGAGAGGTGTTGGTGTGTTGGTGACATGAGGACACCAGCATGCAATTCCTGGTCAGCCTTCCAGGGCTGTAGTGGCCAGGAGCCAGTGGGGAGGGAAGGCGGGTCCTTGGGGATATCAGATCGAGCAACTGTGTTGGAAAGAAGCCTGGAAGAGTAGTAGTTACATCTGCCAGCCACTTGGATGAGAATTTGCCTTCACTAGCACCAATCCTCTGGTTGAAAGTGAGCAATTTTGAATTAAAAAAATGTGGAAGGGGGAGACAAAAACAGTTAAATCAGTTCGATGAACTCAAAATCTCGGTCATATGCCATAGTTTCTGAGAAAATCCAAGCTTTATAAGGGGCTTCACTTTGGGAGCCTAGATGCCCATGGTTAATGAGAACAGAAGGAAAAGTTAGGGCAGGTCCATTGTGCAGGCAGTAGGAGGCACACTGCCCACTGGGAACAAGACTGGGCTCACTGCTCTGGGCAGCATCACCTCTGTGATCCAAACTCCGAGACCCTCAGTGCAGGAGACTTGAATCACCGACACAGAGCTGGTCAAAGCTGTGACTCTCTGCATCACATGGAGAGTAGTTTTATGCCATCCCCAGAACTCTCAATGCTCCACTTCCTATGCAGTTGCCTCTTTTGAGGGAGGACAAGACCCATTCCCTGGCATGGGAGTTGGCTGGAGAAGCAGGGACGATGCACATTAGAGTTCCAGGTGACTGGAAGTCCCAAGGAGTTCTGAGGCATTTTCAGGTCACACTGCAGGGGTGGGAGTCATGGCTCATTTGTCTTTGTAGCCCAGCATCTCAGGAGCAAATGCCAAGGGTAAATCTTCACTGCTTCCCTTCTCAGTCCATGACAGGGAGGAGTGAAGGCTGTTGAGTATTTTCCCTCACTTTGGATACCACAAGACAGAGAGACAAAAACTCAACAGTCTGGAGGAGCTGCGGGCACCTGTAGAGTCAGGCCCCCTCGGAATTGCTTACAAAACCATTTGACAGTCTGCATGTGCACATGTGAGGTGTCTTTGACCACTGATGTCAATTATAGTATTACTGCAGTAGCAAGAAACTAAGAACAGCCTCACCACTCAGACAGGTTGAACACACGAGATTTCAACAGAACTCTTGGGAGGAACCAGGTGAATTTATTTAGATGATTTGATAGATTATTTGTTATTAAAACAAATTCCTATTAAGAAACAGGCAAGGAGAGGGAGAGAGAAAGTCCTGCTATAACACCAAAACTTCCTTCAATTGGGGGTGGGGGTGGGTGGGCAGGGCCATGTAGATGGTGAAGCAGCACACAATCCAAAAGAGCTATTTCACCAGCCTGATTTGATAGAATTTTAAGTGGGAAAAGCAAGGTGTAAAATCACATGTACTCCACACCTATGGACATCTATTATTTGATAAGGGGGCCCAAAGTATTAAATGGAGGAAGGAGGCTCTCTTCAATAAATGGTGATAGGAAAACTGGGTCAAAACATGCAGAAGAATAAGACTGAACCACCTTATCTCACCAGAAACAAAAATCAACTCCAAATGGATCAAGGACATGGATTTTAGACCAGAAACTATCAAATACTTAGAGGAAAACATTGGTAAAATACTTTCCCACCTAAACCTCAAGGACATCTTTGATGATACAAACCCAATTGCAAGGAAGACTAAAGCAGAAACAAATCAATGGGACTACATCAAATTGAAAAGCTTCTGCACAGCCAAAGAAACTATCACACAAACAAAGAGACCCCTCACAGAATGGGAGAAGATCTTCACATGTCATACATCAGACAAGAGACTAATCACCAAAATATACAAAGAGCTCAGCAAACTTAGCAAAAAAACAAAACAAAACAAAACAAAACAAATGACCCCATCCAAAAATGGGCAGAGGATATGAACAGAATATTCACTACAGAAGAGATCCAAAAAGCTAAGAAACACATAAAAAATTGTTCTAGGTCGCTGATTGTCAGAGAAATGCAAATAAAGACAACACTGAGATACCACCTCACTCCTGTGAGAGTGGCATATATCAAAAAGGACAGCAGTAACAAATGCTGGAGAGGCTGTGGGGACAGAGGAACCCTTCTGCACTGCTGGTGGGAATGTTAGTTGGTCCAGCCTCTGTGGAGAGCAGTCTGGAGAACTCTCACAAGGCTAGACATGGACCTTCCATATGACCCAGTAATTCCTCTCCTGGGGATATACCCCAAGGACTCCATAACTCCCAACCAAAAAGATATGTGTACACCTATGTTCATAGCAGCACAATTCATAATAACTAAAACCTGGAAGCAACCCAGGTGCCCAACAACAGATGAGTGGCTGAGAAAGCTGTGGTATATATACACAATGGAATACTATGCAGCTATTAAGAACAATGAACCCACCTTCTCTGACTCATCTAGAAGGAATTATGTTAAGTGAGATGGGACACAGTCTTTTGGTGGTGGGATGGTGTTTATGTACCACTCCTATTAATTTGTAGCCATATAAATCACTATTTAATTAATACAAAAATGGAAAATTGATTGTATGTCTCAAACTTTTTATAGCACAGACTGAGTCTTTTAAATACATAGGCTGAGTCTTTGATATGTTGACTCTCTTAAAAGCCTAGACCAGGGAAACAGAAGCAACCGGTGGCACAGCTATATACAAATAATGTCAAAGGACATAAATTATGGTGATGTTGGGTATGGTACAGCAAATCCTAACAAAGGAATTTTTCAAAGGTAACCCAATTACCAAATAATGTGATTATAAAATAACTATCTATTGTCTTCTTGAACCCTAAGACAGCAGGAACCTCATATTTCCCCTATAGAGCCTATATTTACCCCAGTCCTGGAAACAGGGTGAGGCACACTTTGCTGCATGCTTCTCTCAATTCATACCAAATAATATTTCACCCACCGATCCCAACCTAATCAATGCAAGGAGTATCACCTCAGCATGCTTCACTTCAGACTGTGTCCAGAGTCTTCAGGTGTGGAATGACAAGCCTTCAGCTTCATTACTCGGGTGAGACCTTTCCTTTCATGGTATTCTCTAATTCTATTCCAGGGGTTCCACTCCCCAGTAAAGTCCCCAAACCTAGATATAGACCAGATCCCATGAGATAGAGCATATGTTCACATGTATCTATAAACTAGGGCAAAATATATACTTGAAAGCAAAAATACACAATAGTCTGCAGTGAGTCAGTATAAAGTTCCTAATGAAATAGTATCTAATTAAACTTAGATACCTTCTTCATCTACATTCTACTATTATAGTTCTCTCACTCACTCCAAAGCTAACTTTATCAAAGAAAGGACTGCAAAAGCTGAATAAGGGCAAGAGACTGGCATACTTTAATGATGACTCTTGAGTCACTATCAGGCCACCCCATCAGTTGGGGCCCAAATCGGGGAGTCCTGAGATTCCCAAATAGATGTGATGGGCATGGGCCTAGACCTCAAATAAATCCCTCTCTCCATTGTTACTGGTCATTCCTATCAGGAACAACAAAATAGACCCCTTTGTGGGCCCCCCCATAGGACCTTGCCCTCAACTTGGATCAACAACAGTAGAGAATGTTCCATCCTCCGAAGGAAGGATGGACAACATACTCTATGCTACACCTGAGGAAGATGGGTCGATACTGGGGCAGCTTGGAATGTTCCTACTGATGACCGCAGAATGTGAGCTCAGATCTATAGGGATGCAGAGGCCACATAGGCTCCTAAGATGAATATGGGCCCCAGACCAAATCAAATCGATGGGGTTTACAGTCAACAATATTTATACCCCTTTCCCATATTAGGGAGCTACTCTCTTCCCTGACCCAACTTTCTGGTCCTTTTCTAGCCATGACATCATCTCCCCAGATAATAACTTGGATCCGTGTGCATATAAGATTTCAGGCTCAGGGAAAAAAAACCCCAACTAGTATAGCCACAGGCCCTTTGGAATTTAACTAAAATATGCCTACTAGCTATCTATATAATGAAGGACCACCCTGACACTTCATCTGCACTATTCCAGCCCTTAGGTCCAAGCTTATTCAACAATTTGTTTGGCTTTGTATGTTAACTCTCTGTTTAGCCACCAGGTTCCAGATGCTAGCATGATGCCGAGCAGATTTCCCTGGACAGACAACCCCACCAATGTGTCCTGGAGCTCTGCTTCCCCAGAGTCCAGCCCCACTAGGGAAAGAGAGAGGCAGGCTGGGAGTATGGATTGACCTGTCAACACCCATGTTCATCGGGGAAGCAATTACAGAAGCCGGACCTTCCACCTTCTGCATCCCACAATCACTGTGGGTCCATATTCCCAGAGGGATAAAGAATAGGAAAGCTAATGGGGGTGGGGGGGTGGGATGCAGAGATCTGGTGGTGGGAATTGTGTGGACTGTACCCCTCTTATCCTATCTTATTCTATGGTTTTGTTAATGTCTCCTTTTTTCAATAAATTAAAAAAAATCACATGTAGAGTTTCTCAGTTACAAGAATATTTGTAAGAGTCTTTGCACATACATGAAAGAAAGCCAGATGGGTCCTACCAATTTGTCAGTGGAGGGTATCTCTGGAGCATTATACTAGAGAGGAGTGGGTTCGGGGGAGTGGTAATTTTTCAAATTTTTAATGTGCAACTGTATCAAGTTGGTACAAAGTCCCTTTGAAACAAAAGCTATTACAGTGGCCTTATGTACAACATGGGGATTCAGTTCGCTGACTTCTGTGTAGATGAAAATCCACACATGCTTTCTGATGCCCTCAAGCTTGACTACAGAGAGCCTAATATTGACCAGAAGCCTCACTGGGAACGTGAACAGTGTATGAAACATATTTTGTTTGTTACATACATGATAGGATGTGCTTTTATAAGAAAGCACTGTAGAAAAAAAAGAATGTTGGGGGCCGAAGGTGGTTCACCGGGTGGGTAGCCTGTACACATTACCACACACAAAGACCCTGTTCAAAGTCCAAGTCAGCACATGGGACTAGAAGCATGGGGGAAACTTCATGAGCGGTAGATTGGAGTGGAGTGGTGGAGGAGTGCTATGTTGTCTCTCTGTCTCTCTCTACCCCTCACTCCTCTTTCTCTGTCTTTTACCCTCTATTAAAAAATAAAAGAGTTTTCCAGAATTTTCCAAGCAGGGAGCCTCAGCAATAACCCTGGCAACACAGTAAAATGAAATAAAATAATTAAAATTCAAAAGAAAGTGATCTGAGAGAAAATAATAAGACAAATGTTTTATAGCACTGTATTGAATTTTTTTTTGACACCATGCATTTATGTCATTCATTTACAAGGAAATCCACATACAAGTTGGCCAAAATGGTTCAAAAGCCATGCTGCTCAGAGGTCAACTGTAAAGCAAGCCTTGAGGAGCATCAGTGTTTCAGGGCCTCAGAGGGCCTGACAGCTGGGGCACTTAACTAGGAACAGTTGCATTTGAGGGGCAAGTGTTTAGGGGCTCATGTTCATTGCGGGTTTCTAACTAGCCTGGTGCTCTGCTCTAAGCCTGCACTGGAGGCTAGACTGTTGCCTCTTCACCAAAGATGTGCTGGGTCTGTCTGTGACTCATTTGCCTCTGACTTTCTAGACTTCAGGGCCTACAGGATTCTTTAAGGTCCCATGTGTTCTCTCTCTTCTTGTCGGGTTGCTGGCTACAGAACTCACTGTGGTTTAGATTTCTATGAATATTGGTTTGGGCAACATGGTGCAAATGCTGGCTGGGGGAGGAGAATGAGCTTGGTGCCAGCAGTTTCATTTATACCATCCAGACAGACACCTGAGTGCCTTTAATTCAGGCCAGCTTTCCCTGGTAGCCTCTAGCACTCCAGAACATGCATGCCTGGTTCATGGTGCAGGGTTCTATTTCAGCATCTCCACAATCCGAGATGGAGACAGGAGGAAAGCATGTAGTCTGTGACTTAACAGGATGCTTTAACAAGGAAAGGAAGATCAACGTTGACCCTAAGTAAGAGGTGCCAAGCTGACACTTGATAAGCATGGCATCCATGATGATCTTCCCTGAGTAAATCACCTTGGTGTCAATTTGTATGACACAGACCCAGCTATTGAGGCTATAGGACTGAGAAATGCTATATATAGTTCAATTAAATTATAGAGAATGTGCATTATAGCATTTCAAAAACCTTCTGTGGAATTGTACTATTGTTCTCTCATCAAGGGCCCCCTGGATCCTATCTTCCCCTTCCCATAGAGGGTGTGTGCCAGAGAGTGTGTGAGTGCTCCCATCTCAAGGCAGCTGGCAGCTGAAGGGCACAGGTACAGGAGATAATGGTGAAATATATTCCTGAGTAAATCTAAGAGGACACCAGGGCCGTCTGCCTCCTTTGATGACTATGTCTTGATTGCCTCTCTTCTTGCGGGCTAAATCCTGTGGCTGTCAGAGTTTCGACAAATTAATGGTTTCAGCATTCCTGGTCACTAGGGAAGCAAGGAATGAAATCTGCTGAGGGGAGACTTCAAATCTGGTTCTTGCACTTCAAGTGGCAAAGGGGTGGGGACTGGGATTCCTTGATGCACAGCCTACCCCCCCCCCCCAATCCAACCCCCAAGCTCCTTTACTAGGTGTTTAAATTAGATCAGACACTGGGGAATGTAGCTCAGTGATAAGAGTGTGTGCTTCATATGTGTGAGGTCCCTGGTTCAATTCCTGGCATCTCCAAACAGCTACATTTCCTTAGGGGCAGCATGATGGCACCTACTCTCTGGTAAAGTACACATTACCAATTAGCCAAGACCCAGAACACTTGAACTCCTGGGCTGAGGGGGCAAACATAGGGAAAGGTTTTGTCCATACTTTCAAAATGGGCCTGGATTTCCAGAACTGGCAGCCTTTCAAGGAAAATCACTGTTCTTGCAGCTCAAACATTTGGCTGTGAGAAAGGTGTCTTGCATCCTGATTTGGGGTCCAGGCAGCTCTGCTCAGGGTCTGAGCTGGACCAGAGGGAGGGACAGTGGCTGCAGAGGTGGAAGCTCTGCCAGTGCTCTCTTCTAAAGAGCCTGCTTGTCTCTTGGGTAATTACGCGAATGCAATTCCTTCGATGGCCCTGAGTTTGCCAAATTGGGGAAGATGAATCCAGTGCCCCTGGTAACCAATCACGCTAAACCACTGAGACAACTGCTGCATCTTATCTGGAACTCTTCAGAGAGCTGACTCGTTCTTCAGGAACCATCGGCTTAATGCAATTCCACGGTGCTGTTTTCCAGCATGATGTGCTGCGAAACGGGTTCGGTCAGCACTTTAGTTTGGGGAACACATTTTCATTTGAAAAGAGTCCACTGCTGGGCTTATTGTCCTGTCGGTTTAGGAAGAGCAAGATGCTTTACCCTGCTGAGGGAAAGGGAGCCTGGGGGAGTCACAGGGCAGTTCAGTCTGGGGGTGAGCACACAACTGCCAGGAGAGCTTTATAATTAAAAAAATTTTTTAAAAAAATATTCAGCATCCAGTCAGGCAGGCAGGAATCTTCTCTGAATTGAATTTCCTCCTTAATGAGCTACCATGTCCCTTCTGTTCTCTGTAACAGAGACCTTGAGAGGTTTTATTAGTGAGTGAAGCAAAACTTTTTGCTGTTTTCATGTTTTCTAATAACAGCCCGGGTCTCGTTGCCTGAATTTTTATGCAACTAATTATCAGTGCGACTTGGACATGAAAGATTTATATGATCAGAAAAGAAATTACCTGCATTATCTCTGGGCAGGCGGGGGAAGAGCCGGGGAAGGGAGTTAATCAGTTTTCTAGGTCATAGGGAAGGCAACTGAAACTGAGGGGCAGGGGGAAGGCTGGGTGAGCTTTCCTGGAACAATCTTCCTCCACCTGGAGCAGCTTTGGCCAAGAGGCCTTTGGAGTCAGTATGTCCTCTCAACTTGACATTTCTTCCCCTCCCCTCCTCCTTCCCTTCCCTCCCCTCCTTCCTCTCTTTCCCTTTTTTCCTCCTCTTTTCTTTTCTTTTTTTAAGACTTAATTTATTTATTAATGAGAAACATAGGAGGAGAGAGAAAGAACCAGGCATCACCCTGGTACATATGCTGCCGGGGACTGAACTCAGGACCTCATGCTTGAGAGTCCGATGCTTTATCCACTGAGCCACCTCCCGGACCACCTTTCTCACCTTTTCTGGTGAAAAGGATTCAAGTTCAGTACCTCATGCCTCCAGGTCCTAAGATTTTTTTAAAAAAAATAATTACTTAGTTCATTGGATATAGAGCCAAAATTGAGAGGAAGGAGAAGATAGAAAGGGTGAGAGACACTCACCTGCAGGGGGAAAACTCTGCAAGTGGTGAAGCAGTACTGCATGCAGGTGTCTCTTTCTTTCTCCCTACTTATCTCCCCCTACCCTCCAGATTGTTGGCTGTCTCTATCCAATAAATAAAGTTAGTAAATGGAGGGAGGAGTGAGAGAGAAGGATACCTGTAGCACTGCTTCACCATTTGTGAAGTTTTCCACCTGCAGGTGGGGACCAGGGGCTTGAACCCAGGTCCTTGCTCATTATAACAAGTACACTCAACCAGATGCACCACCACCCAGCCCCAAAGTCCTAAGTTTTATCCAATGCACCCTCTCCCCACAACCCCCATGCCTCTCAGCATGACATTTCTATGGGTGTGTCCAACTCAGTCTGGAGAAAATGAAAGTAGGTATTAGAGGGCACGGAGAGAAAGCTCTCCAGAAAGAAAGTGGGTTGGGCAAACGACTCCTGTGCTCAGAAACCAGATCCCACTAATTCCTGCACCTTTATAGGTTCATTTCTGTTAAAAGACTGGGTCTGGCAAAACAACTCACTTGGATAGTGCTCTGTTTTGCCATGTTCAAGCCCAGGCCTCACCACATTGGGGAAAACTGTTGGGCAGTACGCCAGCTTCCCCCTGCTTATCCCTATTTACATAACCAGTTACCTAGGAACCACCCTGCCTGCAGGGCACTGGTTTAATCCCCATTGGTTCACGATGTCTTTTTGCTCCGCCCCTTCTCATAGTCACCCTGATTTCCACCAGTTTTTTTTCACTCCACCCTCTCTACGTCACATCCTGTTTCCACCCTACTTGGCAAGTATATATACAGCACTTCTTCTGTTTTAACACACTTGGGATTGCCTTCCGGCTCCGAGAGTTCCAGAGTCTATCTCCTGCTATGTTAGCTCAGCACGAGTTCCTGATCCCTCTCCCACGCAGCAGCCTAGGTTGGCTCCAGTTGAGTTCTCTCCAACCCAGACAGCACTTGCTTGGGAAGAAGCACCCTCAGGCTATCCCGGCAGAAAACCCTAGTGCTGTGGTCTCTTTCATTCTCTCTCTCTCTGCCTCCAGGGTTATCACTGGGGCTTGGTGCCTGCACTATGAATCCACTGCTTCTGGTAGCCATCTTTCCCCATTATTGTTGCTGCTGCTCCTCTGAAGACAGAGATGGGGAGAGAAAGATAGATGCCTGAAGACTTCTTCACCACTTGCAAAGTGACTCCCCTGCAGGTGGGGAGCCGGGAGGCTCGAACCAGGATCCTTGCTTTAGTCCTTGAGCTTCACACTGTGTGCACTTAACTTGGCACACTACTGCCTGGCTCCCCAACTCTCTATCTTTAAAAAAAAAAGAAAGAAAATAAACAAAGACAAAAAATGAGCTATGATGCCATTCCTTAAATTCCACCCACAGGCAAGGAAACGAGTGTTTACCACGTGGCAATAGCTCTCACAACTGTCGCACTTACTAAATCATGAGCGACCGTGTATCTGTGGCAATAGCAGCTGGGTGGCATGGCAGTTAAGAGCACATGATGGAGAGTGGGATTGCGGGGAGTCATGCATGTTCCGGGCCTTAATGCATGTTGACTTACACGGCTACTTGTGAAGGCCCGCTGCTGATTAATATACACAGGCCTGTTCATTTACTCAGCATTACGTTTAATCATTTAATTTTGCAAACATTTCAGATCTTTTAATCATCCTCATATTCTTATTGCAACACATTACTAAGTGGTTAGTTCAATTCAATTAAAAAGTGTCATCCGGAAGTAATATATTCCACGTGCGTTGTTAAGTGGGTACCCCAGATATGTCTGCATTTTAAAGGAATAATAACTCTTCCGATTTATTAGTCTGAAAATGACTGCGCTGTGTTTGTATTAAGGGCAGGCCAGTCATACACACTGGCCGTCGTGTGTCGGCGTGGACATGGCAGCAGAGCTGGCACCTGCCTTCTGGATTTCATGCTAAGACTCAGGACTGGGACAGCACAGGTCATTTGCCAGCACTCAGGTGGCTCCCAAGTTTGACAATCTGGTTTGACTTTCCAGTCCAGGGCCAGGGCGGGGACTGGGGCTTGGGGATGGGCATCCTGTGCCAGTTTCTGCTCAGAATGCTAACCTTCCACAGTGGCTGTTGGGAAGTTCCCTCTGATCTCTCTGGAGCAGCTCTGAGACAAATGCAGTTCAGGGTAACACAGGGCACTGTAGGCCAGGCGTCATCTACGGCCCCCAGCAGCCTGATGAGAAGCAAAACCTGCTGATGCTACTAAATGTACACTTTTTAAAAAAATGTAGAACCCCCCCCCACGCCAACTTTAATGGTTTACAGTATAGTTGTGGGCACATAGATACAACCTCTCATCTCCCCTTGATAGGTGTCTGCAAGACACTGTCTCCCTCAGCCTAGGTCCTTTTCCACCATCCTGCACCAGGGCCCCAGTGTCCCTTCATTTCCCCCAGAGCCTTTTGCTTTGGTGCAATACACCACACCCAATCCAACTTTCGCCTTCTGTTTTCCCTTACTGTCCTTCAGTATTTGTCTTTCTCTTTCTGGCTTATCTCATTCAACATGTCTTCAAGTGCTGAGATATAGCAAAGGAGATGATTTTAAGTAACTCTTTGTCAATGGCGCCACTTCAGTAGGTCACTGATAGGAAAGCTAACTGAGACGTTCACTTCCTTTTGCCACACAAGGTCCAAACTCTGCCCTGCACAGCTCACAGACCAGCCATATTTTAGGCCCGTGGTGGCTACTGCCGCAAGGCCAATGGTCCTGTGCAGCTAGCCCAAGGCTCCCCTGTGCCTGCTGCTCCTCTGAACTGATGAGGGTGCTGCTTGTGGTGAGGGTGGCATAAGTGGTGGTGGGGGGACACCTCTCACAGTGATAACTTCTGAGGCCTATGCTACCTATAGGCTGCAGGAGTTGAGAGGCAGATAGCTGGTGGGAGAACACAGCTTCTGAGGAGATGCACCCAACACAGTGGCTCACACCCAGTCACTGTGGAGACAGAGGGAGACTTAGGTTTGCAGGTGGAAGGAGGAAGACTATGACAGGGAGTGCTAGTAGGGAGGCACCTGAGAACAAAGATCTCAGTACCCTGTGTATGGTGGGGACCAGCTTTGTGGGTGCAAATACACCCACTCCTCACTCCTGCTCTGCCCAACAGACTTACATCTAGCATACATGGGGTGCTGGGTGCTTTGTTCTTAGTCTGCTGTGTTCTCCAAAGAAAGACAAACTTTCCTGGGTAATAAAGTCCTCCATGATAAGGACACTTGGGAGATTAAATAATGGCACTGCTAGGCCTGGCAGACCTTTTCCATGGTCAGGGCAGGGGCTAGGGGCTGCCAGAGCTGTGTGCAGAGAGGTCTCAAGGTAGGAGGGATGCTGCAGGAGACTCAACCATGGGCTGCCCCCACATCTGAGAACTTGGAGCAGTTAATCCCCTCTGGTTTGTCCCCTCCCTTGGCCAGCTGCAGAGCCTTGAGGAATCAGGGACAAATACGGAGACCTTGCGAAATCTTTAATGCCCTTGCCTGCTCTTGCAGAATGCCATGATTATTAATATCTCCCTCTCAGAAAAGGGCTATCTGTGCTGTTTTGTAGAAGAACAGCAATAAAAAAAAATAGCAGAATTAAATTAGCAACTCTGTGTGGGATCTGAATCCATTAAAGTGTCTTCAGCTCCATAACCTGTTAACTTAAACTCTGGCCACCTACTTAAGCCATTTCAAGAAAACAGCAGTATTCCACTGGGCCCTATTTACTGCACCGGCTATGGACTGTGATAAGAGTGATTGAAGAGCGAAACCTGGGAGTCTGGTCCGGGCGAGAGGACTCTTCCAGGGTTGCGTGTGCTCAGTTCAGCCCGAAAGCCCCTCCCCAGCATGCACGTGTCCATGCACCGGTGCACACGGCAAACTAAGCTTTAGTCAAATACAGCCATATATGTGAGGTGGCCTCTCCAAGCCCTTGTAAGTCATGGAAGGATAAAACTGTCTTCAGAGGAAGAGCAGGCATACAACCTGCAACTAGGTGGCTGCTGCTAAGACAGTCACCAGGATTAAGTGCCAGCTCTGAGACTGTGCAAGGGGCTGGGTACCAGCTGCATAATTTGCAGGACCCATTGCAAAAATGAAGTGAAAGGCCCTGGTTTAAAACAAGCACAAATAGGGGCTGGGCCGTGACTTACCTGACTGAGTGCACAAGTTACCCTGCATAAGGACCTGGGTTCGAGCCCCCAATCCCACCTGCAGGGGGAAGCTTCACGAGCAGGTGAAGCAGATCTCTCTCTCTCTCTCTCTCTCTCTCTCTCTATATATATATATATATATATATATATATATATATATATATATATATATTTGTTGTTTTCGACAGGTTATGTTGTTTTCGCCAGGCTGGCTTCATGGGCGGGTAACAGATGACCAGGGACTCATGGTTGAGCTGTAGGCAGTATCTCTTTATTGATGCAGGACGCAGCACAATCTAAGACGAGCTAAGTTAAACTCAAAGTACAGTACTCTAAAACTCACAATGCTGTCTTTATATATACTTCCCAAGTAGGGTGGAAACAGGATGTGACATAGAGAGGGTGGAGAGAAAAGTGACTGGTGAAAATCAGAGTGTGACAAAGAGGGGGCAGATTAGGCGAGAATCCTATCACTGAACCACAAATGCCCTGGAGGGAGGGTGGAACTTGTTAACAGTGGTTATGTAAATAGAATGAAGTGGTTATGTAAATAGAATAGTGTTAAGCAGGGGGGATTTAAACCAAATGAAACAGAAGGGGTCTCATGCATACCAACATATATATATTTTTTGCCTCCAGGGTTATCACTGGGGCTCTTCTTCTTCTAGTGTTTGCCACTGGGGCTCTGTGTCTGTACTGCAAATCATTTTTCCTTTTTTTTCTATTTTTATTCAATAGGACAGAGAGATATTGAGAGGGGAGGGGGGATAGAGAGGAAGATAGAAAGACTCCCCCCCTCTCAATTTCTCTCTTTCAAATAAAATAAAATTAAAACAAAAACGAAAAAAATGGCCACTAGGGAGCGGTGCAGGCCCCAGTGATAATTTAAAAAAAAAAAATTTTTTTTTTAAAAATCAAGCAAAAACATCTCCCCTAAGAATTTCCAGATTGCAACAACAATGTGTTAAACCCATGTGTATGACTTTCTCCTTGTGGAAGCCCAAGTGGCCACAGAGTTGCCTTCCCTGGTACTAGACTGGCCCTGGCTGGGCATGGTATGTCCATCAACTGGCTTACCTAATCTCATAGCAACTGCAAGACCTTCTCTACTTACAGGGAAGAAGGGGCTCAGAGAGGACCAGGTATGACAGGAACGGTGGATCCCAAGTGGTGTGAGAGGAGGAAAAGTGGCCCTCACTCTAAGTGGGCCACTGAGAGAGCTGCAGCAGGCTGCCCCAGGACCCCACGGGGAGAGCTGATTTAGTTTCTGGAAAGCAACATCATTTGTCCCATTAAATTAATGCTGTTAATTTGAAGTTTATTGGCTTTGCCATTTGTTTTTTATTTCATTTATAAATTGGTTCTAGCTTTATGGTTGCAAAAGAGCTTTGCACATAAGGAGCGGGTACCTAGCTTTATGCTTGCACATATTTAAGTAATACTACACTAAACATAATTTACGTGCACAGGGAGAAGCAACAATGTTTCCTCTTTAAGCGGAGTCCACACTTAAGCAAAGAGGGAAGGTACCTCCTTCTTTGCCTAGGTGAGAGTCAAAGGGGGTGAAGGGGGTGCTTGCAGCCCTGTCCCTAGGCTGGCCCAACCCCAGGGGAGAGAGGAAGGGAGAGGGGGAGAGGTAGGGGAGGCCGCTGGCTCATCCGAACAGGTGTCTGTCCCAGGGCTCCTCCTGGCTGCAGCTCCACCTCCGTTTTCCTTGTCCCAGGGAAACCTTCCCCCCTTGCCACCCCCACTCCAGTCTTTTGTTATAGAGCCCTAGGGCACAAGCCCTGCTCCAAGGGCAGGGAAGGGCTAGACTCCACTGTGGACTCTAGGTAATGTCACTAGCTGACCCTGGACTGGTGGACTGGAACGAAAGTTCCCCTACCCCCATCTCCAGCCAGGCTCAAGTATCCATTCATAACAGGAACACATTTAAAACTAGTCAGTGTCTCATTACTCCAGGAAATAGTTGTTACTTGCAGCTAGCAATTTCACACCAAGTTATACTTCCAACAGAAATGCAAGTTAAAACTTTAGAAGAAGATTCAAGAATCACTGTTTATAACCAAACTGAAAAATACCAAAGCACATTGATGATGGCATAGTCATACCATGGACTGCTATACACTTCTGAAAAGAAGCCAAACTCTACTACAGATGGAATTAACACATACCACAAAAGTAGTTTTGAGGAAGTAGGGCCTCAGGCATGAAAGTCTGGTATACTGCCTTCATGCTGTGTCCCTGGCCCCAGTAAATACAATCTATAAAGAGAAACTATCAATTTGCACACACCTTTATTATTAATTTATTTTTTTAATATTTTATTCTATTTATTTATGATAGAAGTAGGGAGAAATTGAGAGGAAAGGACGTGTAGTCAGAGGCTGGAAAGGGTAGGTCCTGGGGAGGGGGTCCTGGCAGGGCCTGCGCTCTGTGATGAACACTGAGCCACAAACTGAGGGCACGAGGGAAATGCCTTAGGGATTGGGACCCTAATGGAGTTATGCAGGGGGGGGGGGGAGGGGGGAGGGAGTAGAGCTATGTGTTTCCTGAGGTGGGAGAGCTGAAGTCAGTTGGGGAAGAGCCTATGGGTTCTGGTTTCTTGCCAGCTCACAACTTCACTTTTAAATTCCAAGGAACATTCACGAAATAACTGAAATAATGTAATTGAAGAACTCAAACCACCTTTTAATTCCATTAGTAGTTAGCAGATTTTCCCCATTCAATTCTTCTTGTAAGATGAAGCTAGGGACACAGGTTCCTGAAAGTAGGGGCCATGTCCCCTAGCTGATATCCCCTCTTCATGCTCTGGGAGTGGGTGGGCTCTAGGGTCCTTTGAGCAGAGACCTAAGTCTCTCCACCCATGGATGCAGCCTACAGGTTCTGTTTGGACAGCAGGCCCTGCTCAGAGCCTTAGTCTGGCCAGTCCCATGGAGCAGGGTGTCCCCTGCCCTGGCTCCTGCAGTGCACTGATCCAATGACACCAAGAACCAATGCCTCAGGGAATCATCGAAACACATGCTGAAATCTCACAAGGCTTGTCTGCCATCTGTCTATTTGGTGACACACCTGTCAGCACTTACCGAGTTCTGAGAAATACTTGGGGTCAGCGGAAATGGATTCTCTGTGAACATCAGCTGGCCAGACAAGAGGAGCTCCCCACACCAGCAGGTGGAGGTGAAGGAGTGTAGAGAGGCTTCCACCAGCATCATCCTCTCAGCCCTGGTCCTGCCCTGATGGATTGAGCTGAGATCTAGGCAAACCCTGCTGTGGCCCTAGAGCCTCAAGCACCTGGTAGGAGTGAATCTCCCCAGTCCACAGACTCAGTTCCAACAGCTATTCACACAAAGTACCCTTCACATCAGTGAGAAAGAGTCAGGTCAGTAAGAGCACTAACCTCCCATTGTCAGAGTGTAAGAGTCCTTGCTAAGAGCCAAGAACTGGGGGGCAGGTAGGGATGACCATGTGGCCAATATGTGAGGCCAGCGCTGAGAAAGCAGGACTTAGCTGTAGTGGCTTGAAAGGCACCAGAGCAGCATCCTGTGGTTCAGCAACTCCTGTCCAGCCTGCCACCTCTCCCCAGCCCCATCCTGCACATACACACACACAGCACAGCTCTCCCAAATGGGCATGGCATTGCTTTGGGTATTGGATATTCTTTTACACTCCTTGGCAACTCTCTTAGGCATTCAAGACCTAGACAGCACCCCCCCCCCCACCGCACTGCCAACTCCTCCTTGTGTCCTGCTTTGAAACGGTTAAAGGGGCTTAGTGAGGCAGGAAATGGCGCATCACTGAGTGTTCTGGAGGAGGTGAGGGCAAGGGAGGGCAGATCAGTGCTTTGGAGGCCCTGCCAGGCAAATCTGAGGTCAATACATGACAACCAGTGTTTACTGGTGCCCTTGCTGCCTCTAGTATGCCTGGCCAGTTCAAGGGAATGGAGGCTTCACAGGCACATGCATGCTGTTATTACAGATGTTTGTTTATTTTATGAGTGTGAGAGAAGTCACACGACTCAGAACCTCATACTTGCCAGTCCTGCACTCCACCACTGAGACGTCTCATAGGTCTGCCCCATATTACTATTACTACTATTTTTTTTCACCTCCAGGGTTATTGCTGGGGCTTGATACCTGCACTATGAATTCACTACTCCTGGAGGCCATTTTTTTTCCATTGTTATTGTTGTTGGTGTTGCTGCTACAGTTGTTGGATAGGACAGAGAGAAATTGAGAGAGGAAGGGAAGATAGAGAGGGAGAAGATAGACACCTGCAGACATGCTTCACTGCTTGTGAAGTGACCCTCCTGCAGGTGGGGAACTGGGGACTTGAACCAGGATCCTTGTGCTTTGCACTATATGTGCTTAACCTAGTGCACTACTGCCCAACCTCCCTATTATTATTATTACCATCATCATCACCAGAGCTCTGGCTTCTTATGATGGTGCAAGATATTGAGCCTATGACTTCAGATCTTTTGCATAACCATTATGCTACCTTTTCTGTCCTCTGCCTCATATTATAAACAGGTAGGCTCTGTGTGGGAGGAGACAGAAGATAAAAAATCAGAAACAACACAAGGAGAAATGACAACAGGATATTTTTAGGAAGAGAGAACTGATAAAACCCTGTATGGAGAAACAATTCTGGGGGCAGGAGATGGCACACCCGGTTAGAGTGCACTGTTGGCATGCTTTTAAATTCTGCTTCTAAGACCCCTTCTGTTTCATTGGCTTCATCCCCCCTGCTTGGCACTGTGTTCTATTTACATAACCACTCTTAACCAAGCACCCCCCTGCCTCCGGGACATTGGTTTAGTCCTCACTGGTTCACGCTTTTTCCTTCTCCCCACCCCCTATCCTACATACTTCCTTGTTCCTGACTCTTCCACCTGAGGAGAGATGCTGGACAGAATTGTGTTGTGATTAGAAGAGATTAGATTGTTGAACCGCATCTCTGCTCGTCAATAAAGAGATACTGCTTCCCAGCTCAGCCATGCATCCCTGGTCGTCTCTCTCTCCCGCCCGCGAAACCATCCCGGCAGTGCACACTTTACCATGTGTGAGGACCTGGGTTTGAACTTCTGGACACATAGAGTATCATGCAATGGGGAAGCTTCAGGAGTAGTGGAGCAATGCCATGGTGTCATTCTTTTCCCTTCTGAAAAAAATAAAGTCTGCTGGGAGCAGTGGAATCATGGAAGCATAAATCCCCAGTGGCAAAAAAAGAATCACTTCAACTTTGACTAGTGCTTTCCTTCCTCCCTCCCTCCCTCTCTCCTTCCCTCCCCCCTAACACCCCCTCTTTGTTTTTATTGCCACCAGTCTCAGTGGCCTTTTTTTTTTTTTCTCTTTTCCCTATTTTTATTGGATAGGACAGAGAGAAATTGAGAGAGGAGGCAGGAGATAGAGAAAGAGAAAGACAGACATCTGCAGGCCTGCACCACTGCTTGTGAAACATCCTCTCTGCAGGTGGGGAGAGGAGCTTGAAACTGGGTCCTTACACATTTTGCACTCAACTGGGTATGCCACTGCCCAGCCCCCTAAAAACAATTTCTCTTGAGGCCTGGATTTTCTCTTGAGAGATCTTGTTTCTAAGGAGCACAGTTTAGATACACAGGTACCCACTCAACTAAAATCGCCTCTTTGGTCTTGACAAAAGCCTTTTTTCTCTCACCTGGGTCATGGTTCAGAATGGTTTTCTGAATTTTTTTCAAGATAGAGATAGAGGCATCAAAGCAGGAGAGAGAGAGAGAGAGAGAGAGAGAGAGAGAGAGGTACCATAGCTGTGTGAGAGTGGTACCATAGCTGCGATTGAACTTGAGTGGTGCACACAGTGAAACCTGACTTATTTTTTATTTAAACACATCACAATGAGAAGCTGCTGTGGATCCAGAGAGGTGAGCAATGGATGTGGGGATCTACAGGGATTCAAGGCTGCCCTGGAGACCACAGATGGTACCCCTGCATGAAGCCAGGTGATGATACATTGGGGACCCCTGCACTGCTCATCGGAAGCAGGGGAGGCTGGGAGACGTGAGAGTGGTTTCTGGGGGGGGATATGGCTTGTGCCCTGACTGGCTCAGGGCGGCTGGAAGGTAGTGCCAGAGGGCAGTGGGCCTTCCTGGCCACCTGGGGGAGAGGGAAGTACTGGCACTGTGCTGTTGCTCTGAGTGCCTGAGAGTACCTGGCAGTGCAAAGACATAGTCATCACCTCAGCCTGGCTGCAGACAACGTTCCTCCTTCAGGTTCGAGTATAAAGTTTTTTAATCCCATAAAAGGAAAACCTAATTCAAAAAGTATTGATTTTACATTTCTTCCCATCTCTTTCACTTAAAAACAATCCCTTGACTCAGACATGGCTGCTTGGTTGGGTGGTGGACTGGCCAAATACCAGTGCTTGAAGCTGAACCTCCTGTTGGCAGTGTGGCAGAGCCTACTGGGGTGACTGGAGAGGGGCAGAGGGAGATTGCACTGCTGTGGGGGGCTCTTGTGCTAGTCCGAGGATGGGATGGAGGAGGTGGTCTGGACACCATTTCCTTTCTGAGGACATAGGCTTAGGAGCCCCCTCCAACTCAGACCTGGCCCTGCTTCTCCTCTGCTCACATCTTTGGGAGTACTTCTTGGTCTGGAGTTTGAGAGGCCTTCCTGCTCCCACCGACTCACCACCATGGTTCCCACTGTTCCCTATTGCACACACCCTGTGCACTGCCTAACATTTACTTCAGTGACATGTATTCTTCTGGGTGCCATTCA
>NC_080163.1:37111130-37138630 GCF_950295315.1 Erinaceus europaeus
AAACCTGTGACTGAGATCCACACTCATGCACATTTCTAAGTCAGACCTGCTGCCCCCCAGAAACAGCTGCAGCAACTTCCTCCAAGACACAGCATTGCAGGAGAAAGAGAACAGCTGATGTGACAAAGTGTAAGAGTGATGCCTTTGATGTATAAACATGCCTCATCCTTCAGGACTCTTATATAAATAAGAGTTCACTCCGGATTCCCTTGAAGCATCCAAGGTGTGTGTCTTCAGTAACAAAGATCTTTGAAGGTAGAATTCCTCTTACCATCCGGGGACAAATTCCACCTTGAAGGGCTTAGAGATGCTGCCAATTAATTGTTCATTTAGCCTTTTGAGACCTCAATTTATATGCAGCATTGACTAGTGTCTGCAAACAATCTGAGCAGAGGAAGGAAGAGGTCCTGGAAAAAATGAATGTAATGGTTTCAGCCCATTTGGAGAAGAGCTTGTTCTCAGAGCCCAGGAACTTCATTCATTCATTCAAAACTTCTCTGAGACCCAATTAAAGCTGGAGGTAGCAGCACTGCTTATGTCCTAGTTACGGAGAGGAGAGAGCCAGCTTCAAAACTGCACACACCTAAGGAGGTGACCGTGCAGCATGTGAAACCACAAGGCTCCGACGAGAAGCAGGGAGGTTGAGGATGTGATTCCAGGGACAGTCAATGGAAACACACAGACAGACCATCTGGGGAAGGTGTTATTTCTGATGGAAACATCTCATCTTTACAAAATGGTTTCACGTTCCTCTAGCAGACATTAAACACCTTTTCTTAGAATCTGCAAACTTTCACCCTCTCCCCAAAAGAGATCATTATTATTTTGTTAAGCAGAGAATTAATATTCCAGACCAAGGCCTAAGGCCTGTGGGTATCTGGGAAGGTCTATAAGCACATTATTTCTTCCTTCCTCCCATTCCTTCATCCTTTTGACAGTTATCTATTGAGAGTTTAACTCAGCTATAGCAGTGAACAAAGCAGGCAGCTTTTCTGCCGTGGAGAAGCATATATTTGCAGGCAGAGACATGGAAACAGACCAGAAAAAGAAGGCGGAAAAAAAAAATATATATATATGGCATATCAGAAGGTGATTAAGAATCATAGCAGGGGAGTCGGGCTATAGCGCAGCGGGTTAAGCACAGGTGGCACAAAGCACAAGGACCGGCATAAGGATCCCGGTTCGAACCCCGGCTCCCCACCTGCAGGGGAGTCACTTCACAGGTGGTGAAGCAGGTCTGCAGGTGTCTATCTTTCTCTCCTCCTCTCTGTCTTCCCCTCCTCTCTCCATTTCTCTCTGTCCTATCCAACAACGACAACAACAATAATAACTACAACAATAAAACAACAAGGGCAACAAAAGGGAATAAATAAATTAAATTAATATTTTTTTAAAAAAAGAATCATAGCAGTCAGGTACAAATATGAGGTAAACGTTTGATCAAGAATCCAGGAGCAGATTTGAGAGCGAGCTCACGTAGTGGACTTTTCATGTGTGCAGCCAGGTTCAAGGCCCAGCCCCACATGAGGGTACTTTGACACAGAAGCTCCAGGGTTCTGCTATCTCCACTTTATTTATTTATTTATTTATTTATTTATTTATTTATTTATTTTACCAGAGCACTGCTCAGCTCTGGTTTATGGTGGTGCAGGGACTTGAACCTGGGACTTTGGAGCCTCAGGTATGAGTATTTCTTTGCATAACTATTCTACCATCTACTCCCACCCTTTTCTTCTCTCTCTTTCTCTCTGAATGGTAAAGAAGGGTTGAATGGTAAAACCAAGCACATAGAAAGCCCCAGCCCTGCAAATAAAATAGATAAAAAGAAAACAAACCAAGAACTGCAACAGGATGAGGAACAATGAGCAAGGACAAGTAGGAAGCAGATCTCCAAGTCATCACCAGGCTCTCCTAGACTCTCTGGGTGTCATTTATCCATCCGCATCTACCTCACAGGAATCAAGATGAGAGGAAGATGCAGCCCTGTGAGTCCACTGGGCTATAGTCACATTGCAGGGGGCAAGAGCTCCTCCCCACTGACAGCAGGGCAAGGGCTCAGCCAGGCACCAGTCTGTGGGGACTAGCTGTGCTGTGGGGAGATGCTCCAGGAGGCCAGGTCCACAGAAATCAGGAGAACCAGCTCCCAATGGGGCAAAAGGTTTTTCTGACAGAGCATTCACTTCACCACTCCCCCACCAGGCCAGAAGGCAGGAGAGCCCCCGGAGTAGCACACACCCTCTCTGAACTTCAGGCCTTTCTGCTGTTACAGGAGGAGGCTGGTCCTGGCCCCAGGTCATCTTCTGACCAAGGTCAGGCTCAGCCCAGAACTAGGTTTCAGAAACCAGCCTGGCCCTGGATGGGGAAAAGGACAGATGGGAAAGGCCACCCCCACTGTCGAGTGGAACCCTCCCCCCTTTTTTTAATCTCAACTATTTAATTTCCTTATAAGGTTTAAATTGTTTTTAACTGCTAGCAGGGTTATTTTTCCTTTTATAATTGTACTACAGACAGAGATAAGATGAGACAGAGGAAGAGAAAGAGACACCTACAGCCTGCCCCACCATTTGTGAAGGCTTCTCCCCTGCAGGTGGGGACTGGGGACTTGAATCTGGGTTTCATATGTGGTAACTTGTAAGCTTTATTGGTTGTGCCAGTACCCAGCTCCTGTAAAGTTTAATTTAACAGTTTCTGCTACTAGACAGATGTTTGAAGTCTGCTTCTAGAGCTTGGTGGAGATACTCAAATATATTTTTACCAGCATGGAGGAGAGATGAAGCATGATTCAGTGCCATTGAGAAGTGGAAAGACTCGGTCCTTCCTGTGATGTAATAGAGGTGCCCACAAACGTGCTGGCTCCTCAGCAGGATGCCTGTCACCTAAATAACTCAGCTTGGCTTTGCCTGCCCAGGGCAGGGGGCCTTGGAGGCAGGGGAAGGGGGCCCTGCGTATGAGCAGTGGAGAAGCTCTACACTTCCCACCAGAGTGCTCAGTCCTTTCACCTGTCCAGATTGCTGAATAGCACCTGCATCCGGGAAACCAAAGACAGACCCCTAACTCCACTCTACTCATAGACAAGAGCATGCCTGTGATGCCCCATGGGGGGCACTGTCATAAATCTGGGATATAGACCAGGCACTGGCCAGCCTTCCCAAAATCCCTGGAATCATGCACCAGAACCACAGGGCAAATGTCTGGGGTAGCAGAGATGCGGTGGGATTGGGGTTGACGGGTTATGATTTCTGTGGCGTTGGGCCACCTCCTCACCTCACATAGAGGCAACTAAGATCATTCAGGGACCCAGGAGTAGTCAAGCAGGCCTCAGCTTCAACTCCGGTCTCTGCAGGGCACACACTTGGATAGTGTACTACTTTGCCAGGCTTCCACATTGAAGGAAGCTTTGGTATTAGGTTCTCTTTCACTCTCTGTGTCTATGCCTTTCTGTCTCTAAAACAAAGAATCTCTCTCTCTCTCTCGTCACCAAGGTCATGGCTGGGGTTTGGTGCCTGCACAGCTCCACCATTCCCAGAGGATTTTTTCCCCTTTTTCTTTCTATTTGATAGGGAGAGAGAGAAAGGGAGAGAGAGAGAGAGAGAGAGAGAGAGAGAGAGAGAAGGAGAGACATCTGTAGCACTGCTTCACTGTTTACAAAGCTTCCCCCCTACAGGTGAGGACCAGGGACTTAAAACTGGATCCTCACAGTAACATGTGCTCTCTATCAGGTGCCCCACTGCCCACCCCTCACCACTCACTGTTGGTATGCATGATACCCCTTCTGTTTCATTTGGTTTAAATCCCCCCTGCTTAACACTATTCTATTTACATAACCACTTCATTCTATTTACATAACCGCTGTTAACAAGCACCTCCCTCCAGGGCATTGGTTCAATCCCCACTGTTTCATGATATGTTCTTGCTCCACCCCCCCTCCTTGTCACACCCTGATTTTCACCAGTCACTTTTCTCTCCATCCTCTCTATGTCACATCCTGTTTCCACCCTACTTGGGAAGTATATATAAAGACAGCATTGTGAGTTTTAGAGTACAGTACCTTGAGTTTAGCTTAGCTCGTCTTAGATTGTGCTGCGTCCTGCATGAATAAAGAGATACTGCCTACAGCTCAACCATGAGTCCCTGGTCGTCTGTTACCCGCCCGTGAAGCCAGCCCGGCGAAAACAACCTAACCCGTCGAAAACAACAACTCACACTATCTTTTCAGGGCTCCCACTTGAAAAGACCAGGCAACCTTTTGTTCCCAGTATCACAGGCCTGTGATGAAGGTCTTTCTGATGGGAGCACTCTCTGTTCTCAAATCCTAAATCCACTTAAAAATGCTTCTCCAGATAGTTCCTGTCCACATTCCCTATGAGCACAAGCCAGATCCTCATTGCAATTCCTCTGCGCCCCAGCCACGTGCTACTGCCCTGACTTTTGCTTCTAGGTTAATTATCAATAGTTGTGTCTATTGGAGAAATTGAACTGAATGAGCTGAACTTTCATCCCTCATCAATAATTCAAATGACCATTTCCCACAAATGGAAAACACAACTGTCTGTACAGAAGAGGTGGCACAGACCTCCCACTCCTAGTGAGGTTCATGGGGTGGGCTACGGGGCATAGTCTCAGCTAGCAGATGCCAGGCCCTCCCTCCCTGAACTCAGCAGCCCCAACTTGATTTCCCCAAGGAGTGCAGGGATGTCCTAGGCCGACTGGGCCCTGTCTGGCAGCCCATTAGCCCCAGCTGTCGGAGACATCTGCCTCCTCTGATTACCATCAGTGCCAAGGAGAAGCGGCAGCCCACAGCAGCCCAGTGTCAGCACCTCCACCCCCACACACAGAACTGTCATCAAGTGATTGTGCTTCCACTCTGAGGCACTCAGGTCCCACACCCAACTGCTATTTATAACCTTCCTGTGAGGTCACCTGCCAGTGAGAGACTGGACAACTTCAGTGCAAAGGACCCAGAATATCAGAACAGCAGCAACTTCCTGCCACTGCTTGTAGGCAAGAGCAAAGCGGCCCCACAGCTGAGCAAGATACATACACAGAAGATAGGTGACATCAGGTCAGCTTTCACTGTGGCCAGGAACAGGGGCTCTGGGCTGCAGGAGGAGGAAGTAGACAATGACTGGGTGCAATGGCACAGGTGGAACAAGGCCTGGGAGGTAGGTGGTGGACTCCAGTGGTGCCACACAGCTCCACGCCCAGGCTGCTCTTTGACAGGTTGCCCCAGGACCATGATGCTGCTATCATCACAGTGGGCTTCTGATGTGCTCTGAATGTCCCTACACTTACACCCTGAGGCTTCCGTAACAAATCACCACACACACCGAGCCGCATTTGGCAACTGCAAGTTACACTCTCACAGGTCTGGAGCCCAAGAGGCCCAGATTTAGCTGGTACCTCCTCACTCCAGCAGACCTGAATAAGATCATATGGGACTTGCTGCTTCCCTCCCCAGTGACTCCATTTCCTTGGCATGTGGCTGTGTCCCTCCAGTCTCTGTCTGTGTCACACTGACTCCTTTCCTCCTGTTTGTCTTCTCTGTGTCAACTCTGCCTTTATATATATATGTTTAATTTATTATTGGATAGAAGCAAAGCAAAATTGAGAAGGGAGGGGAAGACAGACAGAGAAAGAGGCAGAGAGACACTTGCAGCTGTGCTTCCCCATTTGTGAAGCTTTCCCCCAGCAGGTGGGGACTAGAGTCTTGACCCTGGGTCCTTGCACACTGTAATGTGTGCACGTAACCAGGTGCACTGCCACCTGGCCCCACTCTGCCTTGATCTTTAAAGGGCCACTTGTCATTGAAGATAGGGCCCACTGGGAGAGCACAGGATGGTCACCCCATTACATGACCCTTAATTATCTCTGCAAAGACACTTCCTCATAGGGTCATATGTACAAGTACCAGGAACAGGGACACATTTTTTAGGGAGCCACTCGTTCAATCACCACTCATTC
Organism: Erinaceus europaeus; assembly: GCF_950295315.1. NCBI lineage: Eukaryota > Metazoa > Chordata > Mammalia > Eulipotyphla > Erinaceidae > Erinaceus > Erinaceus europaeus. The sequence goes on from NC_080163.1 coordinate 37,117,092, forward strand.
AATCATCAATAATCCTACCAATGAGGAAAAAAGGAGCCAGGGCTTGAGGGTCAGGAAGTTCTGGGTTTGAATCCCAACCCCACAATTTGCTAACTGAAACTAAATCCTAAGGATGTCACTAACACTCGGGTGCTTTCCAATAAGTCCCAGTAAAGGGGCCAGTGGTGGCACACCTGGGTGAGTGCACAAATCACAGTGTGCAAACACCCAAGTTTGAGCTCATGGTCCCCAACTACAGGGGAAAAAACTTTGCAAGCAGTGAAGAAGTGTTATAGGTAACTCTCTCTCCCTCTCTATCTGCTTTGCCTCTCTATTTCTCTAGCTAATAAATAAAATATTTTTTAAACAATAACTAAAAATAAAGGTGCCAGCAGGGCAGTCATCTGAGAACAGGTCCCACCTCCTCTCTCACCCCAGAAGGTCCAACCGCAGACTCGGGGACAGACCTTCTCCAGACCTAGGAAGGAGCAGGGACCTCATGAGCCCTGCAAAATGGCCTATACTAGAGTCTTTTGCTCCCCTGCTACAGGAACTGAGTGCTGTCACTCCTCTTAACACCTCATCTTCCCGGGTCTTGGAAACTGGCCACCCTCCTGTGCATTTCCACATCAGAATCCCAAGCAGCACCAACGGTCTCCATCCCATTTCTGTTTGCCTTTAATTAGCCAACCAGATGAGCCCCCAGCACAGACACACCTGGCTGCTCTGCCAGGTAATGAATCACTGGGCCTAATTCAAGGGCAGACCTCCAGGACAGCAGGTGGGGGGGAAGAGGGGTGATCAACTGAACAAAGTCAGGGTGAGCACAGAGGTCAGAGAATATAGAACAAGTGTCCTTTCTCCCCACTCAGCCTCTGCATCAGTATGAATGGAGTCTCTGGGGAAGGTGCAAGGTGGACAGGGAATTTGTACCAAGACAGAGAGAGTCTCTGACTGCACTTGTGGGTGGCAATGAGAAGCAAAGCCTATCTGTTCAGCCCCAAGCTTACAGATTCCTCCCATGTGACTTTCTCCAAAAACTGCAAAGGTACCAAAGCCATAGGCTTCTGGACCCAGATGCCACACCATCCCCTGGTTGTGCAAGGCTGGTGCTCAGCTCCCTGAAGCCACCATCACTCTTGAAGTTTCTGGGACCCTGTGGGGAGCAAAGGGCAGAGCAGGTAGTTCAGACACAGTCTGAAACCCTCAGAGCTCAAGGGTCAAGGCCCTGCCTCAGGTCAAAGTGGCCAGAGCACACTAATGTCCAGCCCTATGCCCCGGACAGGGAAGGGCCAACTGGAGCCTTAGGGCAGTGCGCTGGCTCCCAGGTGACAAAGCTTTGGGGGAAAAATTAACAGCAGGGATCTGGGGGCCTGGACCTTGTATGAGGACCTGAGTCTGTGACCCAGCATCATGTAGGAGCACCTATACATGATAAGCATTATGTGTCTCTCCTTCTCTCCCTGCATCTCCCTCCCTCTCTGTCTCCATCTTTGAAAAGAAAGAGCAAGCACAGGCAGCAGTGGGGTTGCACAGCGTGAAGCTCCAATGCACAAATAACAATGCCAGAGGCAAGTCAGCCACGACACATGTCCCATGTGGCCTCCAGGAGGCACTGAGCTCTGGGTGTTGGTGACAAGTTGTCAGGTTTCAGTCACCCTGCTATGCGCTGACTGGAGCAGGCTCCCTAAGGGAGGTGGCGGCTGGGGGCAAGGAGAGCTCTGTGTGAGCTGATGGGCCAGTCAGTCAGCTTCCTGGAGACCCCCAAGACCAGTGATCATGAGGATGGAAGGAGGCAAAAGTGAGCTCTCGCAAAATATGAGTACACACACACCTCAAAGGTCACTAAAGTATCAGTGTTGCAGCCTTGTTTCAGGGATGTGGGGTTTGTTTTGCATCGTGCTCTGCCTCTATTTCCCAGATCTTCTACAAAGCACCATATTCCTCCCATAATGTAGGAAAAGTGCCGTCTTTTCAAGCTCTATGAATGCGGAGAGTTGGCAGCGTGGATAATGCTCACACCATGGCACCCTCTCTGTCAGAACTAACCGGGTCAGACTGTGTCTCATTAGATGGTAGAGAAACCCCAGCTGCTACATCCTCAGCCTTTGGAGCTCCATGGCCACTGTGAACCCGCCAGACCAGTGGAGCCTTGGTTCTCCTCCTCCTGTGTATATTGGAGCCCCAACACCACCGTCTGGCCCATTTAAAAATAACCAGAGGGACCAAATAGATTTTATAAATCACTTAGTCTTTACAACGTTCTCCTCCAGGACATGCGGGCAGGCCGCTCACACAGATGACGAAAAATAAGACAGATGTAACCACTAACACAAAGTGCCTGTTCCAGTAAACAAAGGGCTTTTGATGCTGTAACTCAATTTACGCTGGTGTAATAGGATCTGAGTGGGGCTAAGAGGAGCCATCTACAATGGCAGGCCGCCTGGGTGTAGAAAGAGAGAGTGGAACACACATAGCTCCCCCCTCACACCACTCACCTGGGGCCCAGACAAGCACCTCCTCCTAGAGGGGACTCAGCTGGATGTGCTACTTCCCACCAAGAAAAGAATTAGAAACCCAATAAGCCTTTCTCCTGAGTTCCCGCCTCACTCTCTCCTACAGCAAGGATTTGGGTCCAGGGCCCTGGCCACCATATGGAAGCAATTGCATGAAAGAGCCTTCACAAGTGGTAAAGAAGTATTGTGAAGTCTCTTCTTCTCTATTTCTACCTCTCTATCTTAAAAAAAAAAATTTTTTTTCAAGGAATGGAAGAATCATGGAGGCACAGAACCCCAGCAAAATAACCCTGAGGAAAAAAAATAATAAAATAAAGGAGGTGGTGGTGGCAGGCAGTGGTGTACCTGGTTAAGTGCATGTGTTGCCATGCTTCAGGACCCGGATTCAAGCCCCAGGCCCCTCCAGCAGGGGAAAGCCTTCATGAGCAGTGAAGCATCTTTCTGCCTCTCTCTCTCTCTCTCTCTCTCTCTCTCTTCCTCTCTCTCCATTCCCTTTCTCTTTCAACTTCTCTCTGTCCTAGCAAATAAGATAAAGCTTTTAAAAAATAATGAAATCTTATTATTTGTTTCAATGTGGAGAAGACTTATAGATTTCAAGTTAAATGAAGTCCAACAGAGAAACATAAGAGACTACATATGATCTCAGCCATATGTAGAAGCTAAGGGAAAAAAAAAAAAAAAAAAGCAAGTCCATTGGAAGCAGAGGACTTGTAGAAGTGCAGAGCCCTAGTGATAACCCTGGTTGCAAAAATCCAAAGGCCCTGACCTGGGGAATAAATAACCTAATGCCTGTTCTTCTGGCCTCCTCAAAGAGGCTGTTTCTAGAAGCTCACTGCCAGCCTGAGGGAGAAAGATGCTCCAAAGGTCCCAGCCTGAGGTTGGTTCCTACATGATTGCCATCTGTCCCCCATCCTCACAGCCATAGTCTGTCTGTCCTGACCAGCAGCTTGCCTTTGTGACAAGAAGACCCTCCGGGGATGCACTGATACCAACCCAGCCCTGGGACAAGTTTCTGGCCCCCTCTGAGGGACAAAGCTTCCACCGGTGAGGGAAGTTGGCTTAGATGAAAACCTGAGTCTAACCTGGACAGAGATTGGGGGCTAGCCTGGTTCTGTCCTCAGATGTCCTCTGAGGGACTTGTTGACTCCCCAAAAAGTAGACTCCAGTTATAAAATCAAGAAGCACATGACCACTCTGCAGGACAAAATGCACCAATGGAGTCTGCACAGCCCGCCTCCAGCAGCCAAGTCTTCCTGGTGTGGGCAGGACTGAGCCACAAGACCAAGTCAAAGGCAGCTGGGCAGGCCGGGGTGGGGCAGGTGGAACTGGCCTGCAGACAAGCCTATACCCTTCTGATCTGGCTTCTTGTCTGTAAAGCAAGAGGATGCATCAATGTCAGGGTGACAACATCTTGCCTCAGGACACTGCCTGATCATTCCCCAGGATCAAGGTGCGGGTCTGGTCTGGGTGTGCCTCTTCAGAGAATAAGTGGAGGTAATTTACTAGCAGAACAGCCTTGAGCTTAGAGAAGGGCCTTTCTTCTCTGTACTCAATCATCCTCCATCCTCACCTATGCAGGGCCTGACCAGGGAGGTGTATACAGACTATAAGTGCCATCTCAGCAGATCTACTGTGTTCTTTTCCCGCCTACTGCAGGCTCTTCTCTGATAGCAGAAAGCCATCCCCACTGCCCACTGGGAAGACTGAAGCTCAGACATGAGAAGCTTGAAAAAGAGCCAGCACTTAAGGATGGCCATTTTGGCCAATACCAGGCCACCTTATCCCCTGTGTTCCTAGGAAGAGAATCCTTGGATTCCCACATAGATACTATGGGCCTAGATATCTAATGGCTTCCACTCTCCACCATCACTTCCATCAGGAATGTCCTCATTGGCCCTTTTGAGGGCCTCTGTAGGACCTTACCCTCACTATAATGCCGAAGTGTTAAGGGCTGCCCCATTCTCTGAAGGGAGACTGGGTCAATCTACTCTGCCACTCGAGGAAGACTGGTCCTGAATTGAGTGTAGCCTAGAGAACGTTCCCAGCTGTGACTATAGACTACGAGCTCAGACTGACAGGGACTCGGAGGTTATATAGGCTCCTGTGCTAAAGATGAATATAAAAAGGCCCCTGGTAAGATCAGTGTGTTAAACAGTTAATTGTATTTATACATCTTTTCAAGTTGGGAGCTACATTCTGCCCTAACCTGGCTTTCAAGTTTCATTCTGCACCCTGATGCCATCCTCCCAGACAATATTTCTAGTCCACCTGTTAGATATCAAGTTCAAGCAAAGATTACTAAAGCTCTCAGCTCCTAGGAATATGCCCCAAATAGATATCCTAGCCACTTTCTGCCTTAGGGTCGCTACTCTCATTGGCTTTATTCCTACTCATTGGTCCCTGTTTAGTAAACATTTTGTCCTGCTTGATTATCTTACTGCCTTTCAGTCACCAAGTTGCAGATGCTACTGTGATCCTATCCTGAGCTCCCTGGATAAATGATCCCACCAATATAAGCCAGAATCTCACCTCTTGAGAGCCCTCCCCACTAGGAAAAGACAGAGACAGGTTGGGGGTATGGACTGACCTGCCAACATCCATGTCCTGCAAAGAAGCAGTTCAAAGAAGCTAGAACTCCTTCCCTCTGTACCCCTCAAAAAAGTTTGGTCCATACTCCTAGAGGGAGGAAATATTAGGGGAAGATGACCAGAAGTCTCTGAACCCCAGTTCCACTAGAACCTGGAACTTCTGTGACATGGAATCTTTGTTTTTGCACCATCACTGAGAGGGGCGAAATTCTAGTGAACACCAGAGGAAGTCAGATACCATTTATCTTATCTGGTGGTGAGTATGGTGTGAAATTATACCCCTATTATCTTATAATCTCCATCATTCAAAACCCAGACCTAGGGATGAAAAGAGGGGAGCTCTGTTCCCTTGTCTTACTCTTCTAGGGGGACACTGGCAAAACAAATCACCTCTCTGAGCTGCAGAAATGACTTCCTGTGAAGTGACTTCCTGAACTCAAAGACCCCCTGAGGCCTCCCCAGCTCCACCCTCTCCAACTCCAGGGTACCCTCAGAGTGCTGAGAACCAGGCTAGGCCCTCAGGCCTGGGGGACAATCCCTTTTGGCCCCAGGCTACAGGAGCTTCTGCAGCAAGGAGTGGGGCCTCTTCCTAGACCACACTTACTAGGAAGACAAAAAAAAAAAAAGCTCTGGATCTGTGGTTGCCCTAACAGAGAGAGAAATAACTACACCCCCAGTCAACCTCCTGAGCTTGGGAGGCTAATGGGTGGTTGGTGGGGGATGGAGGGAGGAGGCAGGTGCAGTGCAGAGAAAGCCAGCCAAGGTGGGGAGGTCTGGGTAGGCCATGGAAGAATGGAAGGTTGGCCAAGGGCATCAGAAGGCCCAGAAACATCAGAGATCATGGTGAGTCCCAGGTCCAAGCATTGTTCAGAGGGCAGCCCTGCACTGCCAGGGGTAGACTCCACTCTGAGCTTTCCAGATTCCTTTTCAGGACTCTTAAATGCTTCCTTACAACTTTCTATAACTCCCGCTGCCCATCTTCATCCCAGTGCTCTACACAGCATCTCATCAGGAGGTGGGAGGCAGTGGGAAATATTGATACTACTGGCAAATTGCATTATTAATATCATTACCATTCATATCACCTCGTAAACAGCTCTTAGAGGACATTTAGCATGGTGAAGTCCAAATGAAGATAATACGATTGCTAATTATCTCTCTATAAACTTACTTTATGACAGGGAACAAGGGCTCTTATATCCTCTGATTACTCAGTTGCCAGTACCATAAGGAAGTGGGAGACACTTCATGAAGACCTGCCTCTGGGGAGATTCATTATGGAAATTCATGGCTTGCAAGAAGCATAAGAACTATCAGTGGAAAGAAAGGAAAGGAAAAGGAGAAAGCAAGGGAGAGAGAGAGAGAGAGAGAGAGAGAGAGTGGAAGAAAGAGAGAGAGAAAGAAAGAAAGAAGAGAGAAAGGAAGAAGAAAGAAAATGAATGAATGAATGAATGAATGAATGAATGAAAAGAAGGAAGAAGGGAAAAGAGGTAGGTGCTGAATAATGGCATGCCTGGTTGAGTGCACAAGGACCCAGGTTCAAGCCTTTGGTCCCCATTTGCAGGAGGGGGAGCTTCACAAGCTGTGAAGCAGTGCTGCAAGTATCTCTCTTCCTCACTATCTCCCCTTCCCACTCTCAATTTCTCTCTGCCCTATCAAATAAAACAAATACTCTAAAAGGAAGAAAGTGGGAATGGAGAGAAAGAGAGAGAGACAGTAATCTGTAGAAGAGGTAGAGGGAGGGACTATCTCAAGCAGCCAGAGACAGGGAGTTCCATCGTCTGGCTTGTTCCGCAGAGCTGTGCAGGATGCCTGAACTAGTCGTGAGGTCTGTATATCTGGGGTGAGGAGTGTCTGAGCTGGGCATTCCCTGTACAGGGTCTGTCCTGTGATTGCCCTGGGCTGGGTCAATGACCGTGTAGCTCCAAGAAAGACCACTAAGTCAGTGGATGGCTTGGCCTGTTCCTCTCCCACACTGTCTGGGGAATGTCACTTCCAGATAAAGGTTCAGGAAAACAAAAAGTAAAAGCACTTACTCACAAGGAATCTGTGAATAAGAAAAAAATGTTTTTCATCCTTCTAGCTGAGCTCAGATAATTTACAGTATTAAATGTCCCCTTGTGCCCTGGAGATCTGGAATTGATTTTTTTTTCTTCAGATTGCTCATTGGGTTGTTTATAAATTTATCCAGCTATTGTTATCAAGTTGTAAATTGCAGTTATGAGAATCCTCACAGATCGATTGCCGCCATTTCGAGGGAGGGTAGGTCTGAGCAAACATGGGCCATTCAGGCTGCTGACAGACACAGCAAATTATCCTCAGTTCAGAAGCAATTAATTACGACTCAGTGAGATCTCAGCAGAGACCAGACAGTTCACTTCCCTCTGTGTGTAGAGTGGTGCTGGGGAGCAGGGTGTCAGTGTTGCTCACTGTATGTGCTCAGTTCTCCCCCCATAATGCATTTGCCTTCTCTTCTAAAGTGAGTCAGGACCTAGTCATGTGTCACTTCTAGGTCAGTGGTTTACAACAGAAATTATTAGTAAACTGGGGGCTGGGAGATCATGCACCTGGTTAAGTTCAAATGTTACTGTGAGCAAGAACCTGGGTTCAAACCCCCAGCACCCACCTGCAAGGAAAAAGCTTCACAAGCAGTGAAGCAGTGCTGCAAGTATATCTGTCTGTCTCCCTGTCTCTATCTCCCTTCCCTCTGAGTTTCTTTGCCCTATCAAATAAAATAAACAAAATTTTGTAAGATTAAAAAATAAATGGGTAAACTTTTTCTATAAAAGGGTGTGTATCTACATATATATGTATATATATATATATTACATACATATATATTACATATTAAGCTTTGAGGGCCATATGAATACTGTCATAACTATTCAATTCTATCATTGTATCACAAAAGCAACTATAAATCATATGTCAAAATGAGCATAATGCTGTTGCAATAAAAGTTTATTTTCAGACCCCCAGATTTGAATTTCCTATCATTTTCAGGTGTCCCAAGATATAGTTTTGCTGATCTGTCTTAGCCATTTGAAAATATAAAGAGTATTCCTCCCTTACAGGACACACAAAGACGGGTGGCGCTTCAGATTTGAGCCAAAGGCCAGTTTTTCCAGCCCTGCCTTAGGACAATCAGGAAGGGTAATCTGCTGAGCTCCCTCCCTGCTGGGATAAAGGTAGAAGCACACAGGAAACAAGGCTCCATCCAGCCAGGAGCACGAATGCCTCCATGAGCATAGCCCCCATGAGCGCCACTGGCATGAAGCCCTGTACACTGAAAATGCAGGCACGCTTGGATTTTTTTCTTTCAGTTGTTCATTTTGCTTTGCTTTTAACCAGAGTACTGCTCAGTTCTGGTTTATGGTGGTGCTGGGGATGAAATCGGGGACCCCCAAGCCTCAGGCAGGAAAGTCTATTGCCCAAGCCACTGTGCTATCTTTCTATCCCACTTGTCCAACCACTCATGTTTAAGTCACTGAGCTTGAGGGGGATGGGGGTGGTTAGTTACTACAGAAAATGTAGCTGATCCCGTCTAAGATATTCTATGAAGGGTTTTTTTCTCAGTGAATTAAAGAAATTGCCAAAACTACAACAAATAAGCTGGAGTGAAGAAAGAAGGATTTTTCAAACACATTCTATATACATTTTACTAAAGTTCATGAAAGCATGAATTATTTTTATTCTGTTCCATTTGAGCAGACCCTAAATAGCCTGAAACATGGAATCATTTCCTAAGTCTACACAGAGTGGACTTTTTAGTCTGATCATAAAATCCACAGTAGACTTTTAATAATTTCTTCTTAAGGAATATTCACTCAAACCAGGTTGTTTTCTCCTAATCAGTTCTCTTTAGTGAGATGTCAGAATCGTTTGAGAATCAAAAGAAAATAGCCATATTTCATATCCAATATTCCTGTTTTTAACCCAAAAGGTGGATGGGGACAGCAGGTGTTTAGGGGCAGAATGAGCCTTCCCAAATATCTCATCAAAAAGCCCTGGATCTGTGGTTGCCCTAACAGAGAGAGAAATAACTACACCCCCAGTCAACCTCCTGAGCTTGGGAGGCTAATGGGTGGTTGGTGGGGGATGGAGGGAGGAGGTAGGTGCAGTGCAGAGAAAGCCAGCCAAGGTGGGGAGGTCTGGGTAGGCCATGGAAGAATGGAAGGTTGGCCAAGGGCATCAGAAGGCCCAGAAACATCAGAGATCATGGTGAGTCCCAGGTCCAAGCATTGTTCAGAGGGCAGCCCTGCACTGCCAGGGGTAGACTCCACTCTGAGCTTTCCAGATTCCTTTTCAGGACTCTTAAATTCTTCCTTACAACTTTCTATAACTCCCGCTGCCCATCTTCATCCCAGTGCTCTACACAGCATCTCATCAGGAGGTGGGAGGCAGTGGGAAATATTGATACTACTGGCAAATTGCATTATTAATATTTAACATTACATGATTGATGGAGTAAAGAAACATACTACTGGGAGTTGGGCAATAGCGCAATGGGTTAAGCTCAGGTGGCACAAAGTGCAAGGACCAGAGTAAGGATCTCGGTTCGAGCCCCCGGCTCCCCACTTGCAAGGGAGTCACTTCACAAGTGGTGAAGCAGGTCTACAGGTGTCTTTCTCTCCCCCTCTGTCTTCCCCTCCTCTCTCCATTTCTCTCTGTTCTATCCAACAATGATGACATCAATAACAACAACAATAATAACTACAACAATAAAATAAGGGCAACAAAAGGGAATAAATAAATAATTTTTAAAAAAATGTAAAAAAAACATATTACTGCCCTTAGTCCTGTCTGGATCTCAACTTACCCACTTATAAAACTGGAAAATGTGATGGGGAAGATAGCATAGCAGTTATGCTAAAAGGCTCTTATGCCTGAGACTCCAAAGTCCCCCATACTACCATAAACCAGAGCTGCGCAGTACTGTGGTAATAATAATAATAATAACAATAATAATAATAAATAAACAAATTCTGGGAAATGGACCATAAGCAAGAGCCTGGGTTCAAACTCCTGCCCCCCTATCTCCAGGGGGACGTTTCACAAGTATTGGAATAATGCTGCAGGTGTCTCTCTCTCCCTCTCCATATTTCTGTCTTCATTAGTAAGAAAGAAAAATGGTCACCCCAGAGCACTGCTCAGTTCTTGCTGAGGCTGGTGCTGGGAATTGAACCTGGGATCTCAAGCCTCAGGCCTGGAAGTCTTTCTGCTATCACAAGCCAAAAAAAGTTTTTACTAATGAGAGAAAAAGAGAGCAAACCAGGCCATCACCCTGAATCACGCAATGCTGGAGATCAAATCTGGGACCTTGTGCTTTAGAGTTCAAAGTGTAATCCACTATTTTACCTCCCAGAACACTATTTTCATGTGTGTGTGTGTGTTTGTGTGTGTCTGTGTCTGTGTGTGTGTGTCTGTGTGTGTCTGTCTGTGTAACAGTAATGTCTATAAAGGATATAGGGTTTTAGTTTAAAAAAAAAACCCATCAAGAGCAGTGGAATAGGCAGACACCAATCCCCAGTGATTACATTGTGGGAAAGGGGAAAAAAAATACTCCGAGATGTAATAGATATTCCCATGAACTTTTTCAGGTTAGATACATAAAGATTTAGATATAATTTTAAACATAGAAGTTATAGCATCTCATATTGGAACTGATACACAGAAGAAAAAAAATAGAAAGGGAGTTTGGACACAAACCAACCTAGAAATTTGAGTAAGAGCCACTGCCTAAAGAAGTCAGACATATCCTTATGTTGAGTCCATAAAATCTATCTAGAATATCTATGAAATTAACAAAATAAGAAATTCATATGAACAATGAGATAATAAGAAAATTTCAACCTCACTAGAGTGAAAATAATACAGATTTAAAGGATAGTATACTACTTTGCATCTATTGTTTTTGCAAAGACCTCTAAAGAGACTCTCATTTCATATTGGTAAGGGATGGGAACATAGAGGCTGAAAAGTGTAAGTTACCATTGCCTTCTAGAAGTTTACTACAGGGAAAAGTAGCAATATGAATTTAAAGCTATAAGCAAGGATATACCCTTTGACCAAGCAAACTTCAAGAACATTTCTAGAAATGTCTGTACAGTGCCACAAGATGCAGATTACCCTACTGGTAGATGTATCATTGTTTCTAGTAGCAAATAAATGATGAAAGGTAAAGGAATTGTATAAATAAAAGATGGCACATTGTTACACTGGAATACAAATCAGTCATTAGAAGTAATGTTGCTATGCATAATAATAAGCCTAATTTTGGTTTTGAAGAAAAAAATTATATATAATCATCTCACTTATAAGCAGAACTTAAGAAAAAAAAAGGACACAAAGGGGCAACACAAAAAAAACTTGGACCTGGTTTGGTATATTGCATCAAAGCAAAGGACTCCAGGGAAAAAGGACAGGGAGATAGCTGAGGAGGGGGCTTTGGGGTCCTGGTGCTTGATAGTGGGAAAGGACCTAAGTTGGGGATGAGAGTGTTCTGCAGACGCTATCATGGGGAAGATGAAATATTGTACCCAAATGTCAACAACTGTAGTGTAACACATTAGCCTCCCTCAATAAAATGATAAAATGTATATCAATACATGTACATACACAGAAAAAAAAAAGGACTGGGAATTTTTTCACTAAAAAGTAGAAACAGTAGTTATCTCTAAAGACGTTGACTTTCTTAATGTCTGCTTTTTCTTCTTTTGCATATTATGAGACAATTGGGAATAAAACATTAATGGCACTAAAAACAAAAAGTATAAATCTGTATCTATTGACTTTAACAGTTTTTTCCATATAATTGAATTTTTAAGCAAGTCACAAAATAATGTGTGATTAGAGACTATTTTAAAAAACAGGAAAGAGATTGGAAGGAAATGAAATAAAAATGAAGTTATCTCCAGGGATAGGATTGTGAGTAATTATTTTTCTTCTTCTTCCTTATCTCTTTTTTCAGAGTATCTTACACTGAACCTAAATTGTGCAAAAAAAAAAAAACAGTTAAAAATAAAATGACTTTTTAAAATAATGAATTAAGGATCCAGACAGTTCAGCTTTACCAACTCCTTTTTCCAATAATAATAATAATAACAACCTCTTAGTGGCCCAGGAAGTTGTGCAGTACTAGACTTACAGGCATGAGGTCCCAAGCTAGATCCCCAGCACTTCGAGTGCTACTATGGTTCTCTCTGTGTCACTCTTATTAGGCAACAAATAAGCCTTTAGAAAATATAAGATTTTTATGCCCAAGGCTCCAAAGTCCCAAGTTCAATCCCCAGCACCACCATAAGCCAGAGCTGAGCGATGTTCTCTTTCTCTCTCTCTCTCTTTCTGTGTGTGTGTGTGTGTGTGTGTATCATTCTCTTTGTAGCTTGCTCTCTCATTAAAATAAAGCATATATAAAATAAAATATATTTTTTTAAAAAGGAGAAGAGAGGGGCCAGGTGGTGGCACACCTGGTTAAGCACTCACATTACAGTGTGCAAGGACCCAGGTTTAAGCCTCTGGTCCCCATCTGCAGGGGGAAAACTTCACTAGTAGTAAAGCAGGACTGCAGGTGTCTCTCTGTCTCTCTCTCCCCTTCTCCTCTCAAGTTATCTCTTTCTCTATCCAATAAAAAATAAATAAAAGCATTTAATAGAAGAAGAAAAAACCCTCCTCATTAATTTGGTGTTTTCTCTAAGTGAGATAAGACCACCTCCACTAGGCTTGAGTAAGAAATTTCTCTGTCTTGGAGCCCTGCTCTCTGGCTCAGCTGAGCCAGCCTCCTAGCTGTGAGACACTAAACACACTGGACAAACCTCGTACGAGGTCCACTGAGAGCAGATACAAACTCTAGTTTCAAAGAAAAAAATTTCAGAAAACTTTACATGCTATTCTCCTCTTTCAGATTTATAAAGTGTATTTGCACTACAGCCTCTGGAAAATCCAGCCACAAAGAACGTGGAAAAACTCAGCTTCACCTCATAATCCATGGATTTTTTTCATCATGGGAGTGGATTGGAGGCAGTTGGCTTTTTATGAAGAGGGTGCCCATTAAGCATCTCACCCTCATTGTTGAGAAGAGCCTTAGACTCTTGATTCAATCACCATTCTAGTGGGACCGGAGAACCAGATTGTTGTGATATAAAAGATTCTGTCTCAAATTGCCGGTGAGCATGAGGTCATGGCTGATCACTCTTCCGCTCAATGGGACGCTTTTCTGGGAGTTCCAAGATGGGCTGTGAACCATTTTCCAAATTAGGCTGATGAATGCATCAACCTTTTCCACCTGCCAGGAACACAACGAGAACTTTTTAAAAGGCTTGTGTTTACTGTCTGCCAATACACATGGGGCCATTAGCCAGTTGGCAGGCTTCATTCCTGCCAGCTCACAACAAGCTTCCCACTCCCTCGCTGAGAGCCACAATCAATGCCCCTTCAAGGCTACAGGGCGGCAGGGGTGAGGTGTGGGGTGCAAGGTAGTTTGATGAGAGTGAGCAGCAGCAAGGAGAAAGGGTCAAAGCCTCCCTTCTCACCTCTGATTTAGAGTTCCCCACACCCACACCTGAAGCATCATCCAGGCCTCACTGCCTGTCTGTTCCCCCAATCTCTTGATAATTTAGATGTTTTTCCAATTGAGAGCTGTGTTGTTTAATAAAGCAAAGACAATCGACTCTTCCTCAGTGTTATAATAGCCTCTCTGTGTGTTTACTTGAGAACAAATGCTGTTATAATTTCTTTGGGGAATCAATATCTTCCAGTGCATATGCACTGTCCTATTGGAGGTTCAGATTGTGTAAGGCAGGAAGGGGAAATTTATTGCCTTGTAAATGCCGACAGAAGGTAGTAGGTTTAGTGAAAGCTGTAATTAAAGTTTTGCTGAGAATAAAAAATGGAGGCAATAAACCATCACACAGATTTTCCCGTCTCCAGCCCGAAAACAGCTCAGCTGTCACCGGGTCCATGGACACTTGCTGGTCTCTGTACAATTAGCCTCTGGGAGTGACAGTCCCGACTCCAAAGGCTTCTGGCACCTGGCCCCCAGAGGAGGTGACTTCCATGGACTCCCAGACCCAGCAGGCTCTGTCACTCCCTCTCCATCAACTTTCAGGGTAGCAGTGGGGTCAAGCTTTACCTTATTGACTGTGTCCTAGGCTGCCTCTGAAAGCCAGAACACCACGAGGCCAGCAGCCTCCACTAAACTTGAGATCAGGAGGAAAATATGGAGTCCAAGACCTACACTCAAACAAGGGGAGGGATGGATGTGTGGCAGGACTAGGGCCTTGTGTGCTGGCTTTCCATGAGGCACTCCGGAGATCTGTGTCAGGGCATATGCCCTGACACTTCACTAAAAAGAGGGGGGGAAAGACTGAAGCGTAAGGGGAAATCAACCACTAGGATTTCCCCCCTCTCCTCCTGAAACCCAGCTCTAGTCTCCAGAGTAGCACAGGGACACTCTATCACCTCCCCCCCCCCCCCCACACACACACCCTTCAAATGACTGTTGGTCTTTCAGTTCTCAACTGAGCACCTGCTGTGCTCATTACATCCATTCTAGTCAGGACAAAGGCAAGGGAACTGCATGGTTATGGGGAAGGGGACAGGCAGAGGTAGGGGCTCCCAGTATCCTAGAGGCTATGGAATATTGACTGTGGGAAGCCAGGGAGAGAGCACAATGATAGTACGTGGGACTTGCATGATAGAGGTCGCTAGCACTAATATATGCCAGTGTTGAATGATGCTTTGGTCAAAAACAGAAAGGAAATATTGACTGTGGGGCCAGGGAGAAAGGTCAACATATTTCAGTACAGGATTTGCATGGTTGAGGCCCCAGAGGTCCCAGGTTTGATCCCTGGCATTACCTTGTGCAGGCTGATCTCTTGCTCTGAGTGTGTGTCTCCCACATAAAAAACTAAATCTTCATATAAAAGGAAACTATTTATTTTAAAAACATTCTTAAGTTTGCATGAGATAGAGAAACAGACCAATGTAGTAAATTATGTGTGATGGTTGTTGTCTTTTTTCTTGTCTTTATGTGATGCCAGGGATCGAACCCAGGGCTTCAGTCTTGCACAAAATGCACTCTATTGTACAGCCATTTCCCCAATCCCAAATAATTTATTAAAAAAGAAAAAAAAACTTACTGTATTCAGGTGGTGCCCCAACTTGCCACCAAGCTAAGGAAGCCTGCCCTGTCCCTTCCAAGTGGGGATGGAATCAAACATCCATTACATCCATTCTAGTCAGGACAAAGGCAAGGGAACTGCATGGTTATGGGGAAGGGGACAGGCAGAGGTAGGGGGTCACCCTCTATCACCCTCTCCCTGTCACACCCTTTCTTAAAAGAACATCAGGCTACCAGGAAGGAAACCATTTAGCTGGCATCAAGGTAAGATCAGCTGAAGTGAGGAGCGCAGAGGTTCCCTCAACTGCCAAACACCCCCATGCCTGGCTCAAGACCCTTAGGTCAGGGAAGCCTCACCCTGCCAAGGGTGGCCAGGCAGCCAGCATCTCCAGAGCCTTTGCCTTTCTCACCTGTCATATTTAGCCTCCATCCCTTCTTGGATGTGTTCAGCAGACTAAAACACTGGGGGAGGGGGGGCTCAGTGAACCCTCTTGTTAGAAGGCAAACTTCACTGTAGCCAGCTGTGGAGATAGCCACAACCCAGCCCAGAGTCCTTAACTGTGGGTTCCTTGGGTCAAAACTAAGCATTCCACCTCTCTCCAAGGCTGGACCACTGACACCAGATTCAGCTGGTGCCAAGAGGAGACAGCACACTGGATGAGGTGCAGAGGCTCACTGTCCCTGGGACACAAGACCTTTCTTGTGCCGCCCTCCACTAAGGGCTCCCCTTGAAACCAGGGTTGTCCTTGCCCACTCTACTGCTCTCCTACAATCCCTGCTCTCAGCCATCTCAACACATGATCTGGCCTCATGCTGCTTATCCCTGGGTGGTGGGGGAGTGGACCACTCAGCCTCCCCCCAGAAATGTGAAATCTTCCCTGAGGGGTAGCAGGGCCAATACTACCCACCTGTAGGCCGTGGGCAAAATGCCATCCAAGGGCCTCCATTCACAGCTTCCCAACCCTATGGCCCCTCCACCAAAGCCCATGGCTTTGGATGAAGGTTTCAGAACCCAGAGTGCAGTGGAGGACTGGGGCTGCTGATTATCCAATAAAATTACCAGCAGGCATTAAATCTACCCTCAGTTATCCAGGTGTCTTTAATAATAAAAAAGATTTTGCACTGGGGATAAATACCGTGTCTCATTTCCTCACTCTCACTGGCCTCCTGTCACTGTGCACTTATTAATGCGATGGCTAATCTACGGCTCCCTGTTAGCCACTAAAATGCTGCTGTTATTCCTACTAATTTGATGATCAAATGTGACTATGACTGGCCATAAAAAATGGGATGACATAGGGCTGGGGGGCTGGCAGGAGGTGAATCTTAAGGACAAGAGGGTCCCAGAAAATGAACCACCAGGAATTAGGCCACCATTCCAAGGTGTGTGTCACACCCAAACCAACCCCCAACCCCCTAGCAGACCCTGACCACTGAGGCCCAGAGCTAATAACAGCGAAACAGAGAGGTGTTCCCTACTGAATTCTAGGGCCACATAACAAATGATCACAACTATAGCAGCTTAAGCCAACACCGTTTAATTAGCTGCTGGTCAGCTGGGAGCAGGCTCCAGCCGGGACTCTGATCAGGCTCTCACAACCACATGTCAATAGGGCAGAGGACTATGTGCTGAGCCAGAGGTTTGACTGGGGCAGAGCCCACTCCCAAGCTCATTCAGGTTGTCGTGAGAATTCACTAGTCTTCGCCTATAGAATCGAGGCCCCCGTTTTCTTTTCTTTTCTTTCTTTGTTTCTTTTTTTATTGGCATCAGGGTTAAAACTGGGTTTTGGTGCTTGCATGAAGAATCCACCACTCCCAGAAGTCATTTTTCTTTTCTCTTTTTCTTCCTTTTTTTTTTTTTTCTTTAGAGAGAGAAATTAGGAGGGGGAAAGGGAAGTAAGGAGGGAGAGAGAGAGAAGACCCCTGTAGCACTGTTTCACCATTCATGAAGTGCGCATACACACACACACACACACACACACAGGTGGAGACTGGGGGCTTGAACCTAGAACCTTGCATATGGTTATATGCGCATTCTACCCAATGTACCACAGCCCACCCTGGCCCCATTTTCTTGATGGTTTTTAGCAAGGAGTCATTCTTAGCTCCTGGAGGCTGCCCTCTCTCCCAACCACTGGTCCTCCCCTGTAAGGTAGCTTTCTCCTTCCAGGGCAGTAGAAGAACCCAGTGAGTGGCCTGCTAGCCATTGTAAAGTCCCACCTCTGCTCTGGGACGAGGATTACACAGAGCAGGGACACAGGGGGTAGTTTTAGGAGTGTTAACAGGGATATGATTTATCAGAAAATGGTCAGAAACCACTATCTTTCTTGGACATATTTGTGAGTCAAAAATCAGGACACAGAGGAAGCCAGCTGGTAGAATGTACATATTACCATGAGCAAAGACCCAGGTTCAAATCCCAGGCAGTATCATGGGAGTTCCTGTATGAGGTAGCTTCACAAGCAATAAAGTGATAGTGAGGTGTCTCTCTTCTTTACTGTCTCTCTCCCTCCTTCTCTATCTCTGTCTTTTGCTCTTTAAGAAGAAAATAAAAGAGAAGCAGAGAAAAGAAGAGAAAAGAAAAGAAAAGAAAAGAAAAGAAAAGAAAAGAAAAGAAAAGAAAAGAAAGAAAAGAAAAGACTATATTGAGTGGTGGAGCTCCACAAATAAAGCTCCAGGGATAAACCTGGTGGCCAAATAAAAGTCAGGGGACACAGTCAGGACTTCACAGTTCTGTGAAGAGGCCTCACCCAAATATCTCTCAAACTCTGTAAGGAGATGAGGCAGAAAAACATGAACTAAGGTCAAGCCAACCATTGACCATCAAGATCATGCAAAGGACAGCCGGTCCCTGACAACCAACCCCCAGCTCCCAGAACTTCCATGACCTTGCTTGTTGCTTCAGTGCAGAGATGACATGCTGTCTGACTCACTCCACACCACAGGAATCCCGGCCCCACTTATTATGACTCCCTTCAGGTACACAAAGGGAGCAGCACCTCAGCACCAGCCCACAGACTTCAGGGCAGTGGCAGAGAGACTGCTAGACAAGGGTCTCTCCTGGACTCTAGTCCTCAGTGTAAGGATTTAATAAGCTATTTCTAGTTAACAGGAGCCATCTCAGAATGCTGTGTTAAAGTCATCCATCTGTCTTTGTGTAAGTCTTGAGTCTAAGACCACCCCACCCCACTCCATTACACCACACCACACCGCATACACAGAGTCCCAAGTGTTTCTGATGCCACACACACCTCCCATTTCCTAGCATCCTTGAGGACAGCCACTTCTAGGGTGTCCAGAATCAGGGGTTGGGGCTTTTGGGAGAAAAAGGAGGAGTTCTCTTGAAGAAGTGAAGGAGTTTCCAGGGACAGTCTACTTCAAGTAGGTGGGGACCACTGTCACTCAGCCAGGAGTGTTCTCCATCAACTGGCCCTCCCTGCTGTACCCCCAGTCAGGGATGGCTCCCCAGTTGCTTGTTCTTCCCTCCTCCCCCCCCTTTGCATGGACCTGCTTTTGGACTTGCCCCTCTAGTTGGTTGGGAGTAGAGGCTTGAACTGGAAAGACCCCCCTAGACCACAAAGCCACCCAGTCCAGCACTGGTCTGCCTTCCTCTGCCTTCAAAGTGCTCCTGAACCATATCCCCAAACACCTACCTCCCTGTCAGATACATGGGTCCTCCCACCCCCAATAACCCCAGGCCCCTTTAGTCAAAACTCCTTCTCGCTTTCTCTCTCTCTCTCTCTCTCTCTCTCTATCTCTATCTCTATCTCTCTTTCTCTATCTCTCTCCTTTCTCTCCCTTTCTCTCTATCTCTCTTTCTCTCTATCTCTCTCTTCCTCTCTCTTTCTATCTTTCTATCTCTCTCTCTCTGTCTCTCTCACTTCCTATCTCTCTTGTGATAAAGCACACAGGCTCACAATGGGAACTGGGGCACAATTAGCAATACAGATGACATTAACCTGACTACAGATCATACTCACAAGGGAATGTGGGTGCAGGGACTATATAAGCAAGGACCTGGAGCAGCTCATTCTCGGTTTGGAATACCTCCCTCACAGCATCCGCTTCCTGCTGATCTCTTCACATTGTTGTCTTGGGGTAGTTTAGTTTATGGACATTTAACTTCTGTCATTTCTATTAGCTAGACTTTTCCCTTCACTTACGTTCAAGGTGATTTTTATGAATAAACCTCTCACTTGGAGCCATGTGTTGATTTTATAATTCTCTCTCTCTCTCTCTCTCTCTCTCTCTCTCTCCCTCCCTCCCTCCCTTCCTCTCTCTTTACCCAGAGCTCTGCTCAACTCAGCTTATGGTGGTGCTTGAACCTGGAACCTGGGATTGAACCTGGAACCTGGGAGCCTCGGGTATGAGAGTCGGTTAGCATAACCATACGCTACATCCCTTTCTTTTCTTTGTTGCTCCTAATGCAGAGTTTATGAAGTCGTGTCTGCAAAGGTCCAAGCACTACTCCACAGAGAGAGAAATGGACTTGCCCTCACCCTGAATAGGAGCTGGTCTTGAAGACTCAGTTTTCAGCAAGAGTATGCTGTAGCAGTGACTATGTTGTCTTTGTTTTAATGAGGGGGGCTCCCAAGTGCTGGCTGCCATCTGAGTCTTACAAGGAAAGAAAACAATCTCCCCCTACCCACCACCCATTTTAACCTCAGACTGACAGGAGACAGAGACCCCCCAACCCCTTTATCAGTAACTGAGTAACTAAAGAATGGAGAAATATGTCTTAAAATTTTGTGTTTCTGGGGCTGGGTAGTGGTGCACCTATTTGGGCACACATGTTACAATGCAGAAGGACCTGGGTTCAAGCCCCCAGTCCCCAACTTCAGGGGGAAAGCTTGCAAGTGTTGAAGCAGTGCTTCAGGTGTCTCTGTCTCTCTCCCTCTCTATCTCGCCCTACCCTCTTGATTTCTGGCTGTCTCTATCCAATAAGTAAAGATAATTTTTTTTAAAATTTAATATATATTGTTTTTCTACTGCTAGACATTCAGACTAGATTGTAACTCTGGAAATACCTATCCAATGGAGAAACTGGAAGAGGGTCTTTGTGTTAGGGCCTAAAATGTGGATTGCTGTTCCAAGCTGGCATGTGCCAACATGATTGATCCTGGTTGGGACAGCACCCATTTCTGCAGAATTGAATAAATGTCTTGCTTGCCACCTTCCTTCAAGTTTCCTGAGTCTGTCCTTGGGGTAAATGGGTTAATTTATTTCTAACAGCCTCACCACTGTCCTTGGAGATGCAGGTGTCTGGGCAGGTGCCCAACCCACAATGCTCTTGTCCAGGTGTCAGGGTACGAAGCATATGGGGTGGCTGAATGGTGGCACACCCGGTTAAGTGTACATACTACCATATTATAGAGCTAAAGGACCCATGCAAGGATCTGGGTTCAAGCCCCCATTCCCCCTGGGGAACACTTCACAGCTATTAAACAGGTTTGCTGGTGTCTAGCTTTCTCTCTCCCACTCTATCTCACCCTCCTCTCTCAATTTCCTTCTGTCCTATCCAATAAAATAGAAAAAAAAAAAAATGTCACCAGAAGCAGTGGATTCGTAGTGCCCGCACCAAGCCCCAGTGATAACCCTGGAGGCAAAAAAAAAAAAAAGCAAATGGCAAACCCAGATACCCATACTGCCCCATCAAAGGAAAAAAGCACAGTCATCATGGGAAGCTGGTGACTTTTGTTTGCCCTTCAGAGCTCACTGAAGATATGGCCTCCTCCAGGAAGCTTTCCCAGCCAGGTTTGATGGCTCTTTCCAGAACTCACCCAGCAGCCCCCTCTCTCCCTCTTTACAGAATTAACTACCCCACCCAGCTGGGAGAGCAGACCTCTCTGTGGCCTGAGACTGCAACATAGTTGTCACTCACTAAATACTGGCAGAAAGAATGATCACACTTTTCTGCAGAGCCAGCCACCCTCAGGGCCAAGGGCATTCACAAACTCCTTGGCCATTACTGTAAAGATCCCGCTGAGCAATCCTTTGAAGTCCAAGTCCTCAAGCCCTGGGGGGTGGGGGGGCAGCCAAGGAAGAGACAGACCTGCTGCAGTATCGCCCCACATTTTCCATCCACTCCAAGAAATCTACACAGCAGTTTTCTGAGGGAAAGAAGCCAGCAAAAACAGCAGCTGTCTCCCTCACCAGCCAAACCCCCGTGGAGTTTAAATGGAATTAGAATAATCTCACTTTGTTACCCCAGCCCCAGACTGAGGCAGCCAGGAGAGAAGAACCCCAGCTAACAGCTTCTTTGAAGAGGCAAAGACTCTGCTACCCAAAAGCGATTTGTCCTCCGTAAATAGGATTTCAGACACAGAGCTAAAAAGG